>NC_137890.1:157056229-157256826 GCF_963455335.1 Martes martes
TCAACATCTACTAAGAGATGGCCAGAAACGTCACTAGCAACCAGGTCCGTAAAAGTAACCCCATTTGGGCGGAGCCAAAATGCTCTGTGATCCCCTGCCCCCAAGTGGTTGCAAGTTCCTCACGGGCAAGGATGGGGTCTTTCATGTTTTGGTGTCCCCACTATCTTGCCCAGTTGCTGGCACGACAAGAAGCTCAACCAAAGTTTGTGGGAGCCAAGGGCACAATGAAAGCTGGGGCGCTGATCCCTGCCAACGGGAGGTTAGGTAACTCTCATGGGCAAGACCCCCGGGTGCCTCTGGGTGACTGCTCACACAAGGGCCCCAGGATGATCTCAGAGATAGAGCGCTCTCAAATGCACCCTCTCAGCACTGGATTCCTCCCTGCATCTCAGCTCAAAAGCAACAGAAATGGCCACTCACTCTGGGTCACGGCCGCCATCAAAGTTTTAAGACTTCCTTTACGACTCTGCAGAGCCCATTCGCTCCGGCTTACCGCTTCAATCTGTCTTCTGGCCACATTCCCACTCTGTGGTCTTTTCCTGTGACAGGAAAGTCTCTCTGACTCTTTGCAGTTAAGACAAACATCTTAGGATTTGTTGCATCTTTGCCCCTCTGAGCCTCAGTTTCTTATCTGTGAAGCCAGAATAATGTCTAAATTAGAGCGCTATGGAGAGGATTGGTTGCCCTTGTGGGCACATAATGCCTTCACTGTTGGCACAGTTAATACTTAATAAATGGCAAAAAGAACAGTAAAATGTGTTCTGGCTACCCTGGCAAAAAGCGTCGAATACAGGAGGGAGTAGGAGGTCTTTACTAGGTTATAATTATTCCAAGCAGAAACATAGTTCATAGAAACAGAATCTCATTTTATTCTATTTTTTAAAGGATTTTATTTTATTTGAGAGAGAGACAAGGAGGGAGAGAGCACAAGCAAGGGGAGCAAAAGAGGGAGAGGGAGAAGCAGGCTCCCCGCCGAGCTGAGGCTGGATCACAGGACCCTGAGATCACCGCCGGAGCTCAAGGCAGACACTTCACCGACTGAGCCACCCAGGAGCTCCTCGACACAGATTTTTAAAGAAGAGACCTGAAATCATCCAGGTAGAGGGTTATTAAAACATCTAATGCAGAATCCAATGCTATCAACGCTACCTTCCAGGAACGTCCTGGATCTGAGCCACACATCCCCTTGCCGGTCTTCTGCTCCCAGCCTGCTCAAGCCATCTGTGTCCAACGCCCGGACAAGCAGCCCGCACTCCTAGCGGGCCTCCTCCACGCACCTGCTCTTCCTCCCACCTCCTCCCTGTACAAGCCCAAGTAGCCACGCCCACCCTGGGACTTTGCACTTGCGCAGCCTCCAGCTGGACAGCCGCGTCCCGCGTCCCCCGCTGTTCTCACGGTGCCTTCGTTTACTCAGATCTCAGCTCCAATGCCAGCTCCTCAGCCTCAGCGAGGCCTTCCCTGACCATCTCCTCTGGGATATCTTCCCACTTGCCTGCCCCACGCACTGGTTACCGTCTTACCCTGCTTTGTTTTTCTTCCAACGTTTATATTACCAGCTTCTTTGTTTAGTGCCTGCCTTCCCCACTAGCATGGGAATTCCACAGGGCCAGGATTTTGTCTTGTTTACACAGAAAGTCCAGCGTCTAGACTCTAAAACACCGTAAGTGCTCAATAAATATTTTTCAAATGAATAAATCATCAGGTTCACAGCCAAATCCTGGGTAACTGCTCAGTAACAAGCAAGTTTAAAAAACATATAAGTTCATAGAAGTGACTTTTAGCCAGTTCGGAAAAGGCGATCTGTCTTTTAAAACGTACCTCCTGTACAAACTGCAATGAAATATCACCTCACACTGTCAGAAGGGCGAGAATCAACAACCCAAGAGACAACAGGTGTTGGTGAGGATGTGGAGAAAAAGGAACGCTCGTGCACCGTTGGTGGGAAGGCACACTGCTGCAGCCTCTGCGGAGAACAATATGGAGGGTCCGGGACGCCTGGGTGGCTCAGTTGGTTAAGCGGCTGCCTTCGGCTCAGGTCATGATCCCAGCGTCCTGGGATCGAGTCCCACATCGGGCCCCTTGCTCGGCAGGGAGCCTGCTTCGCCCTCTGCCTCTGTCTGCCTATGCTCTCTCTCTCTCTCTCTAATAAATAAAATCTTAAAAAAAAAAAAAATACGGAGGGTCCTCCAAAAATTAAAACTAGAACTACCCTATGATCCAGTAATCACATGACTGGGTATTTACCCCCAAAATACAAAAACACTAATTCAAAGGGATACATGCCCCCTATGTTTATTGCAGGATTATTTCCAATAGCCAAATTACGGAAGCAAATGTCCATCGATTGATGAATAGATAAAGAAAATGTGGCATATATTTACAATGGAATATTATTCAGCCATAAGAAAGAATAAAGCCTTGCCATTTACAACGTGAATGGAGCTAGAGAATATTACACGGAGCAAAATAAGTCATCAGAGAAAGACAAACACTATATGATTTCGCTCATATGTGGAATTTAAGAAACAAAAAAAAAAGCAAAGGGAAAAAATGAGAGAGAGAGGAATCAAGAAAGGGACTCTTCGGTGCCTGGGTGGCTCAGTCGGTTAAGTGTCTGACTTTGGCTCAGGTCATGATCCCAGGGTCCTGAGATCGTGTCCCACATCGGGATCCCTGCTCAGCAGGGAACCTGCTCCTCCCTCTCCCTTTGCTCCTCCCCTGCTTGTGTTCTCTTTCACTCACTCTCTCTCTCAAGTAAATAAATAAATAAAATCTTAAAAAGAAAAAGAAATGGACTTTTTTTCTTAAGTTTTATTTATTTATTATTGGAGAGAGAGAGCAATGAAACGGGGTTGGGCCGAGGGAGATAGAGAGAATCTCAAGCAGGCTCCAAGCTTAGCTCAGAGCCCGACATAGGGCTTGATCACACAACCCTGAGATCATGACCTCAGTTGAAATCAAGAATCGGACACGTAACCGACTGAGCCACCCAGGCGCCCCAACAGACTCTCAACTATAGGGAACAAACTGATGGTTACCAGAGGGGTGAGGATGGGGTGGGGGATGGGCGACATAGGTGATAGGGATTCGTATAACACTGTATGTTAACTAATTGGAATGAAAATAAAAGCTTTAAATAAATAAAATGTATCTCCTGCTAAAAACCCTGCAAAGCCCTATGAACAAGAAGAGCAGCCTGGGTATATCAGGGAGGTGTCTAAGGGCTTTCCAGAGACTTAAAGAAACTGCTAAGGTCCAAATTGCTCACGAAAAAGGGAACTCAGGGCCACGGAAAAGAAAGTCCAATGCTCTAGGGAGGCAACAGAAAGCTGGATCCCCTGAGTCATTCCCAGACCCCTGAGCTGCTTTTTTTTTTAAATGATTTCTTTTCTTTTCCTTTTCCTTTTTTTTTTTTTTTTAAAGATTGTATGTATTTATTTAAGAGAGAGAGAGCATAAGCTGGGGAGAAAGGCAGCTCTCTCCCTGCTGAGCAGGGAGCTCTATATGGGGCTCTATCCCAGGACCCTGGGGTCATGACCTGAGGCAAAGGCAGAAGCTTCACCGACCCAGGTGCCCCCCACCCCGTGTGAGTGTAGGGGTAAATGGAGTGTAGGGGTAAATGCAGGAGTGGGTATGTTCCTGAGGGAGACCCAGGGCTCAATCACATGACCCTGAGATCATGACCTGAGCCAAAATCAAGAGTCCGACACTTAACCGACTGAGACACTCAGGCAGCCCCCCTCTATGGGAAGCTCTCAAGAAGGCCCTCAGGGCACCACCGAGAGTGCCTTCCTTGCCTGAAGTGCACTGTTCTGAAAGCCAATTCAAAGGCTCTTTGGTGCCAAAGTCGCAGCCAAATACTGTGTTTGGGGAGGTGGGGTGGTTGAAGAAGCAAATAATTGGGTCTGTTATAAATCTCATTTAAAAAATCAATACGATGGTGACAACATTTATCAAAATTCATTGAGGTATCAAATCCTTCCAATGAGTACACTTATATGTGAAGGGTACTTCACATAACTGATTGAAAAATAACCAAAAAGGAGGAAACCAGAGGGCGGGGAGGGAGGAGTCACTGGTGACAGCCAGCCTCTCAGCCCAGGGGACCTGCACCTGGAGGTAGGAAGTCGGGGCCTGCAAGAGAAGCAGGAGGAGGGGGACAGGCCACAGCGAAGCTGTATCCTGCTTTTTATAGAATATAAACTTTTACTAGGAGGTAATCTTTGCTGCTGATCCCAATGCTTTTGCATTTCTCTGTGTTCCAAAAAAAACAAGTGCTAACAGATGAGTCCCCCCGACCGGCCCCACCAAAACACACTGGGTCCTCCATTAAACAAGAATAGAACAACAGTACAATTTGGGCCAAACACGGTGACATTTACAATTAGGCAGCAATTCCCAACGTAGTGACACTCATTATTTATTCAAAGAAGAAAGAAAGAAAGGAAGAAAGGAAGGAAGGAAGAAAGAAAGTCAGTCTGGCAAGGTCTTAATATCCTTGCTGGTCTTTGGGAAACTAAAAGCTGCCAAAGGGGGAACCACAGCCCACTGGTGCCCTCTGGTGCCAAAGTGGCAGGACTGCATGAGCTTGCAAAAATCACAGGGAGCGATTCCCAGACTAGCGCCCAAGAGGTCTGCTAAAAGGACGCGCCCACCCCACCCCCAGTTTCTACTGTGCCAGGTCCCAGGTGGGGCCTGAGAATATTCATTTCTAACCAGTTCCCAGGTGCCACTGCCTCTGGGACCGCTGTTCCTGGGACCCCACTCAGAATCACCAGTTTATGTTGGTCTATCCCAACACCTTGCATCTATCATACTCAACGGCATGCGAGGAAATCAATTAAACCCAGCATTTTCCTGTATCTCAACAACAGTTTACGTGTGACTTTTTTGTTAGTTTGCCCCAATTTTTGAGATAAGGTTATAACTCCTGGGTTTGTTTTCAGCAAAACAAAAAGGACCTAAAGCACATACGTCTTGGCAGAGGATGGTGGTAATGTCCTTCCAAGAGACAGGCTCAGACCACTTTTGCGAAGCTGGACTGGGCAGTTCAGAGCTTGGGTCCTTCTTTGTCTTTTCAATCGCCTTCCATCAAAGGCCCCACATGGAGGGTTGTGCCCCCAACCTGCAGGGCTGGCTTCCCAAACACAGGCTGGAGCCCTGGGGTGGCCGCTCATCCCTCCACACTGGGGCTCTCACCCTCTGGCTGCAGGCTCCAGACCCCTCTTCTCTTGCCGCCCACGCCCCTGCTCTCAGTTTCTCCCCCTGCTCCTCCAAGAGCTCTCGAGACCTGGACTCACCCTCACCCTGCTTGTCCACGGATGGGTCAGATTTGGGGCTGCAGGTGAGGAGATTCTCAGTTCCCACTGGGTTTGCAGAGAGGGGACCTCCTGACAGCTCAGGGACTGGGGAGAAAAACGGGCTGGGGAGCAGGGATAGGGCCTAGAATCAGCATTGCCAAGGCCACAGGACTTTCTCTGCATCCACTCCTCTCTGTCTCTAAGGGTCAGCCACTTCCTCTCAAGTCTGCTAGAATCATGAGCTTGGCAGTTCCCATATCTCTCAATCTCCCAGTGTTCCCATTAGAGAGGAACTGGGGACTGAAGGGGGTGCAAAATCCCATCCCAGGGCTGGGGTCAAGGAACTGCCTCAGGCCAACTGTCTGTGACCAGGGTTCAGAGGTCTTGTGATGGGTACCCCATCCCCGCAAGGATGTACTTGGTTGGCTGGGGGCAGAACTCACCCTCACAGAGGAGGCTGGGCTAAGTGAGTGTCCCAGCAACTGGGTGTACTGGGGTACAATTGTCCTTGCTTCCCAGGGCTGAGGCTGGCCATGGCCAGGCTGCCTTAGTGGTTGGCTCCCCGTGGCTGCAGCAGACCTAAACCATCTGGGCTCTGCACATGGTTGCCTGTCCATTCCTGCAACAAGTGGGGAGCCTGAGAGAAGGGGCACTGCCTACTGGTAAGGGCTCCAAACCACGTGACCAAAGGGACCGTGCTAATGGAGAGGGGACTTCCCCCGCCGGAGGATGGAGCTACTGGAAGGCCTCAAAGTGGCCGAAGGACAGAATTGCCTCCAAACCCCCAGCTTTCTCACCAGGGGACCACAGACATTCTCTCCCCTTCCATTGAGACTGGGGAGGTGAGGGTTCTCTTGCTCTGGCCAACGCCCAGGAAGTGGGCCTCTTGCTGCTGAGGGCCAGACCAGGACCAGGGCAGGGAAGACATCTGGGCCTACAGGTGGTTAGTCCATAAAGGGGAATGCACCTGCTGAGGGTCCTGCCTCGGGGGCACCGGCCCTAGACTGACACACTGTTCTCAATCCCAGCAGCGAACTTTCCCTTCTGGAAGCTTGCAAGTCCCAGCCTCCTCCCCAGACGGAAGGAGTGGGCCAGGTAGCCCCGCCCATGTGGCCCTGCAACCTCAGAGCTGAGGTCCTCCCTATGCACTTGGTTCTCGACCATAGATACCTTGCAGGGGCCCACTGACCCCCAAGACAACCCCCAGGGAACTGGAGAGCACATCGGGAGGCCAGGGGTGACCTTGCCCCCAGCCCACATGCCCCTCTTGGGTCCCGGAAAACCTACATTGTCCCCTTAGGCCAGGTTGGGCTCTCACTAGGTCTGGCCCTGCCTGCCCCCAGGTCCCCGGGGAAACTCTGATCTCTGCTCAGAAGACCTCTGGACTCACCTTCAAGTGGCATTCACACTATGTGAAATTACTCACAGGCCCTCACCAAGATCTGTGTCTCAAATGCAATTGGCTGCTTTTGGAGATGGGTGATGGTGGTGGTTCTAGACCATGCCAGACTCTCCCACCATTTCCAGATTTGCTCAGCATCTAACCATGTTTGGGAGGCAGAATAATGACTCCCTTCAAAAAGTCCACATCCTAATTCTGGAACCTGTGACTATGTCCCCTTATCCGGCCAAAGAGATTTTGCAGATGTGATCCCATCTCAAGGGTACAGACCTTGAGATGAGGAAATGATTTCAGATTATATGGTGGGCCCAATGTCAACACGAGGGTCCTTAAGAGTGGAGGAGGGAGGCACATGGGTCCCTCAGAGGGAGGCACATGAGTCCCACAGAGGGAGATGTGACTACGAGAGGAGGGCATAGAGGGGCACCTGCGGGGCTCAGTCGGTTAAGCGTCCAACTCTTGATCTCAGCTCAGGTCTTGATCTCAGGGTTGTGAGTTTGAGCCCCACACTGGGCTCCATGCTGGGTGTGGACCCTACTTTAAAAAAAAAAAAAAAGGAGGAGGAGGAGGACAAAGGCACAGAGATGCACACTGCAGGCTTTGAAGGTGGAAGAACGGGCCATGAATCAAGGAAAATGTGGGCACTTCTAGAAGCTGGAAAAGTCAGGAAACAGATTTTCCCCTGAAGTCCCCTCCAGAAGGGAGTGCTGCCCTGCCAACACTTTGATTCGAGCCCAATGAGCCCCACGTTGGACTTCTAACCTACAGATCGCTATGATAAATGTGTGTGGTTTTAAGCCACAAAGTTTCGGTAACTCGTTACAGCAGCAATAGAAAACTAATGGGCCATGACAGCCTGGCTGGTCAAGAGAGAAAATTTCAGAGCTGCCATAGGATTTTGAAATTTTTCTAACAGCTTTATTGAGTTGGGATATAATTCACCTATCATGCAATTCTCCATTTAAAGGACCCAATTCACCATAGAATTTTAAGGGATTTTTACAACCTCTACCTCGGGGGAAAAAAAAAACACCATTAACACACTCCAAGCACATCTCCACAGGCGTATGTAAAATATTTTGCATCTTATCTGCGGTTCTTAAACAAGCGACAGCTATCAAGTAGCTCCTCCTTGTCCAGTTGTGCTTCCTGACTCCCAGGTTCAACCGTAGGTGAAAGGAAGTGAATTTGGTCTTGGTTGAACAGCTGGCAGCAGAAGCCCTCCTGGGAGGGGAGCCGTCTTTGTGCAGAAAAACACCTTGACACATTGGGGGAACCGTGAGCTCGGAGAACGTGGAAGGTGACAGGCGCTCCGGCATCAGAGTGTGCTGGGTTGTTCCGTTGGAGATGGGGAAGGAATTAGGGTTAGGATTAGGGTTAGGGATGGAGAGAGGGGGACAGAGAAGCTGGGGGGGGGGCCCACGATGGCGAGGGCCCAAGGGTCATCGGTGCCAGCAAAAAGGTCAAGAGGGACAGTGACAGAAGCAGCATCCAAGGATCTGTTTGAAGTTGTTTTGGCTAAGGATTCTAAGTTTAATCTTCAGGCAAAAATGGTGAACATTTTTGGGTTCTCTATACTATGACATGTGTTCATTAAATTATCTGCCTTTATGCTATTTGGATCATTTATTTTATTTTTTTATATGGAGCATTTAGAACATTAGCAGCATAGTCATGTATTTTATCCTTACACTAGAAAAAACATTATTTTATCATACGTTAAAAATAAATTTCAAATCTGAGCTCTACACAGAGTGATTTTTGCCTGTCATGCTTGTTCCTGCATCCCCAGCATCGAGAAAAGTGCCTGTTACTCAATACATACTTGTTGAAGGAGTCAATTAACTAATTAACTGATCAATTTTTACAAATTTTAAAAATACCTGAAAATGTCTTTGGTGTTAGAGTTCACAGCGTCCTTGCAATACTAGAGAAGAATGTAATGCAGTCGTTTTCACCTTCTTTCTAAGATATCTCATCTATCAATCGTGCCTTCCCTTAAGTGGATTTAATGTTTTATTAAGAAACAAGATCGGAGATCCCTATGGCCTGAAATGTATCTTCCCTGAAATGAGAGCATAATATATTTGCACTTATAATTCTGAAACTTTTGAAATGACGGAAATTCATCAGAAAAAAAGCTAACCCTATTGGCTCTAAGAAAGCCATGATGTAATAAAATTCAGGGGTGCCAACCTGGCTCAGTGGGAAGAGCATGTACTCTTGATCTCGGGGTCGTGAGTCCAAGCTTCATATTGGGTGTAGAGAGTACTTAAATAAATTTTTTTAAAAATTCCAGAAAACCACACGTTAACTCCTGATTTTACCACTGACTATCTCTGTGACATCAAGAACGTTCACTGAACCCAGGACATTTCATTTGTTAAATTAATGCAACACCTCACCCTCCTACTTCGCAGAGTTGCCGTGAAGATCAACATGCGTGAGAGCATGTTATAAAACACCACTCAAAACTAAGCCATTCTGGGGTGCCTGAGTGGCTCAGTTGTTTAAGCATCTGCCTTCGGCTCAGGTCATGATCCTGGAGTCCTGGGATCAAGCCCCGCATTGAGCCCCACATCGGGCTCCCCGCTCAGCGGGAAGTCTGTTTTCCCCTCAGCCTACAGCTCACCCTGCTTGTGCTCTCTCTCTCTCACTCTCCCTCTATCTCAAATAAATAAGTAAAGTCTTTAAAACAAAACAAAAACAAAAACAAAAAAAACTAAGCCATCCTAAAAAATACACGTCTGATTACACACACCCAAAATGAATATCTTAATTTTTAAAAGCAGTCAGATAGCTAAACAAGAGACAATCAAAGAGTTAACTATCATTTGTATTTCCTTGAACCCCACTGCTTATTTATGCTCGTTGGCCATCTGGATCTCTACCTCAGTGAATGACCTTTTCTTACTCGGCTTATTTTTCTCCTGGGTATTTGCTTACCAACTGATTTTTCGGTAGCTTTTTATCTAGTTAGCATATTTACTCCTTACCTGTCATGTATGCTGCAATTACTTTTTCCCAGATGATTTTATTGGCCAGATGGACATTTTACATTTTTATGTAGGTCAAGTTTATCATTTTTTAAATTTTAGATATGGATTAAGAGAGAGAGGTCTCTCTATATATGAAGATATAAAGATACATAATATGTAAAGGTATGTACACATATATATGCAAGCATTGGCTTTTGATCAGTGCTTAAAGAGAGCTCTCCAACTTTACGATAATAAAATATTTTACCTATATTTTCTTCTCTGATTGATTTTTTTTAAGAGAGGGAGGGGGTGTGAGGAGGGGCAGAGGGAGAGGGAGAGAGAATCTTAAGCAGCAGGCTCTGTGCCCAGCATGGAGTCCGGCGCTGGCTCCCTCTCACAACCCTGAGATCATGACCTGAACTGAAGTCAAAAGTTGAATGCTTGGGGAGCCCGGGCGGCTTAGTCGATTAAGTATCTGACTTAGGCTCGGGTTGTGATCTCAGGGTCCTGGGGTTGAGCATGCTTCTTCCTCTGCCTCTGCCCCTTCCCCTGCTTGTGTGCCCTCTCTTTCGCTATTTCTCAAATAAATAAATAAAATCTTAAAAAAAAAAAAAAGAGTCAGACCCTTAACAGACTGAGCCCCTCAGGTGCCCCAATAGATTTTATATTTAATTATTTGATCCATCAGTCATTTATTTCAGCATAAGATAAACAGTAGGGAATCTAATAATTTTTCCCCAGTGATGAGCCAGTTGTCCCAAGGTCATTTCCTGGCTAACCTGTACCCTCTAGACTGATCTTAAATGGCATATTTTTTTCAGCTCCTAAACTCCCACCCAAACTTGCAGTCAGATCTGGACTCTGTTCTGTTCTGCTCCTCAGTCTGCTTATGTCTATGACAGCATGACACAATTTTGATCACCATAGACTCGATAAAGGGGTCTTTTTAGGGGGTGACCCTAAGACACCAGGATGAGTGAAAGAAGCTGGGCACAGAAGAGAACCTTCTGTAAGATTCCACTTCAATGAAATCCTAGAACAGCCGAAACTAATCTGTCGTGACAGAAAACTAATCAGTGGTTGCCTCCATCAGGCCCAGTGTGGGGGAGTGGATTTCGGAGGTCAACCCTAAAGGGGCACGTGGGACCTTCTGTGGAGATGCATTATACTTTGGCGGGCTTGATGGTGACAAGAGTGTATATGTTTGTCCAAACATATCTAATTATAACTTAAGGTGCATTAATTATATTGTACGTAAATTATACCTCACCTAAAAATATCTAATAAGGCAAGTCTCCTCATTTCATTCTTGTTTCCAAAAATTGCTTTTCTGTGCCATATGTAATTATTCTTCCAGATGAATTTTAGAACACCTTTATAAAAATTTTTTTTAATTTCTTCAAACTCATGAAACTCAGGAATTGTGTTATGTGTATTCATTAATTTGGGGTACAACTGATGTTTCTTTATTATTAAGACATTTCATCAACAAAGAGGATGTATCTCTTCACTTATTCCAGTTTTCTGTGGTAAACTGTTATCATTTTGGTAAAAGTATGCCATATACATTTTTTATGAAGTTATTTTAGGGTGTATTTTTTAAATTATATATTTTTTTATAAACATATAATGTGTTTTTAGCCCCAGGGGTACAGGTCTGTGAATCACCAGGTTTACACACTTCACAGCACTCACCATAGCACATACCCTCCCCAAAGTCCATAACCCCACCACCCTCTCCATACCCCCCTCCCCCCGGCCACCCTCAGTTTGTTTTGTGAAATTAAGAGTCTCTTATGGTTTGTCTCCCTCCCGATCCCATCTTGTTTCATTTATTCTTTTCCTACCCCCCAAACCCCCCACGTTGCATCTCTACTTCCTCATATCAGGGAGATCATATGATAGTTGTCTTTCTCCAACTGACTTATTTCACTAAACATAATACCCTCTAGTTCCATCCATGTCGTTGCAAATGGAAAGATTTCATTTCTTTTGATGGCTTCATAGTATTCCATTGTATATATACACCACATCTTCTTTATCCATTAATCTGTTGATGGACATCTAGGTTCTTTCCATAGTTTGGCTATTGTGGACATTGCTGCTATAAACATTCGGGTGCACGTGCCCCTTCGGATCACTACGTTTGTATCTTTAGGGTAAATACCCAGTAGTGCAATTGCTGGGTCATAGGGTAGCTCTATTTTCAACTTTTTGAGGAACCTCCATGCTGTTTTCCAGAGTGGTCACACCAGCTTGCATTCCCACCAACAGTGTAGGAGGGTTCCCCTTTCTCCGCATATCCTCGCCAGCATCTGTCATTTCCTGACTTGTTAATTTTAGCCATTCTGACTGGTGTGAGGTGGTAGCTCATTGTGGTTTTGATCTGTATTTCCCTGATGCCGAGTGATGTGGAACATTTTTTCATGTGTCTATTGGCCATCTGGATGTCTTCTTTGCAGAAATGTCTGTTCATGTCCTCTGCCCATTTCTTGATTGGATTATTTGTTCTTTGGGTGTTGAGTTTGCTAAGCTCTTTATAGATTTTGGATACTAGCTTTAGGGTATATTTTATATGTGCTTGCTATTGTTAGAGGATTCTTTGAAAAATCATATTTCCCAACTCATTTCTGATATATGAAAAGGCTCTCGATTTTGTTTATTTACTTTGTCTCTGGACACATCACATATGTTCTTATTGTTTTAATACTCTATTAAGCTGATGTTGCTTTTTAGGTGGATAATCATATTATTTGGACATTTCATGGTTTGTCTCTTATTTTTCAATTTACCCTCAAATTTCTGTTTCTTATCAAATTTGATCATCTGAAGCATCTAGAACTTTTGAATAGTTGCTATGATAGAGGGCATTTCTGTTTTGCTCTTGATTTAACGAGGTTGGTTCTTTTTTTCCTTGAGGTACAATGTTTGCTATTGGTTTCTGATAAATACTTTCAACCATGCTAAGAAACCACATACCTGTCGTTAGAATTATGAGTGTTTTGGTCAGAAATGGGTGTTAAATAATATCTAGTGTGTTTTCAGCATATACTTAAGTCATTGGCTTCACATTAGAATCACCTGGAGGGGCACCTGGGTGGCTCAGTCGGTTAAGCTTCTGCCTTCAGTTCAGGTCCTGATCCCAGGGTCCCAGGATGGAGCCAAGCATCAGACTCCCTGCTGGGCAGGGAATCTGCTTCTCCCTCTCCCTCTCCTTCTCCCTTTCCTTCCCCATGCTCGTGCTCTCTCTCTCAAATAAATAAATAAAATCTTTTTTAAAAATCACCTAGAATTTTTAAAAATACTCTTGGCTGCATGCCCTCTCACCTGGATTCTGATTTAATTGGTCCAGAGTGGAGGATAAGCCTCCAGTAACTGTAACATCTACCCAGGGAGTGAGAACAATGGAGTTGGCGCTTTGCTTCTCAAACTTTAATGCACACGCAAATCACCCAGCAATCTTGATAAAATTCGGGTTGTGACTCCGGAGGTCTGGGACTTGAGATTCTGCATTTCTTGTCTTGAAGATGGAATCCTTAAACCGCCATCATGGGCAGCATCCAAGAGCTTGTCGGAAGTAGACAGATCCAGCCCCAAACATACTGATGCAGAATCTGCAAATTTACAGGAGCCCCAGGTAATTCTTATATGTGTTAGAAAGTTTGAGAGGCACTGAAGATAATTTTGTTTAAGGTTGGTTTTTTTTTTTACTTTTATCCTATTCATGTAATATATTACAAGTCCAAATTTCCCAAATATTTAACTACTCTTGCACTCTTTTTTTTAAAAAAGATTTTATTTATTTGACAGACAGAGATCACAAGTAGGCAGAGAAGCAGGCAGAGAGAGAGGAGGAACCAGGCTCCCCGCTGAGCAGAGAGCCTGATGTGGGGCTTGATCCCAGGACCCTGGGATCATGACCTGAGCTGAAGGCAGAGGCTTTAACCCACTGAGCCACCCAGGCGCCCCTACTCTTGCACTCTTATAACAAAACTGGCTTGATGTGCTGATGAATCAGATTTGCTAATATTTTATTTAAGATATTCAGAAGAGAGACTGACCCATATTCTCTTTTTGTGCTGATTTGTCAGGTTTCAGTATCAGGAGCTGCCTCCAGGGTTAGTCCTCCCCATTCATGCCTAATTATGTGTACTTTTTCTTTGTAAAACTTGCCGGAAGCTCTCATCATTTGTTGATCTTTTCAAGGAATGTTCTCCTATTTTCTCCTTTAATACATGTTGACTTCCCATGAATCCTAAAGTCTATTTTTGAAAACTTCTTTTTTAACCATTTCATGGTATTTTAATGAACATAGCCCTGGGTTGCATTTTAGTAACTCTTCCCAAGAGATCTTGGTAAAACCGTCGAGCATTCTAAAACTTGCCTTTGGTCTCTAACTTCCTCACTCCCTCCAGGAGCCTGGGAGAATGTCAGGAGATATGACATCACTTCAGAAGACCTTCCCTGCGTGCCCCTTAATCGGCTGGCAGAAGCTTGCCAGGTAGGTAATGTGGGCTTCCAATCTGTCAGGGCTGAAACACGTTCACCTTAATAAATGTCTTTACCACATGCTGAGAAGTCCTGAAAAGGAGCCTGGGACTCTGAGACCAATCCAGCCAAGAACACTCTGTTCCATCTTCCATCTTAATGAAATGCTGACTGCTTGCTAAAAGATGAACAATTTATTTTAAATATATGAATAGGATGATTGTTTAAAAAGAGCTCCAGCTGGTTAAATTTAGGTCCCTGCAATAAAGTCTCCTCCCGCACATTCTCTGGCTTTGGGCCCTGGAGGGCGGCAGTCCTCTCAACTGAATTGGAGACCGTGGCCTTCTGGGTTCAGGTTTTCCGGTGTGGTTTTGATGTTCTGAGTCAGGGGAGTCAGGAACTCCTCTGGCCTCAAAAGGACTCCCTCCGTGACTTGAGTAACCCACTTCCAGATAGGAAAAGTGTCCTTTGGTAAAATATTTTCGGTGAACCATTGGGCAAAAAAACAGATGGCTGCTTTCCCTTGCTGTGATGAGGCAGGTTTTCTCTCTTCACTCCTTTGGATGCAGTGACTTCTGGATTTCCACCGGCCAGGGCCTTCCTGAGCGTTAAGTCACCACCATGTGTCAAGCCAGGGCTTTACCAGGCCTTCTTCCGCAAGTTCTCACTCAGTTTCAACTACCCAACCCAGCCTGGCGTCCAAGTCAGTCTCATCAAAGCCCCAAAGCTACCTGGCCTCCTCTCTTTGTCTCAATCATCCTGTGACATCTTTTTCCCGTGGCTTCCAACATCCTCTCCTCTGTAGCAGGGGTCACCAGGGCCTGACATGAGGAAGGAGCAGGAAGGGTGCCTAGCGGTGGCCTGGGGAGCGGGGGGAGGGGGTGTGTGTGACACAGGGCTGCCAGGACTATATGTGAAAGGATCTGGGTTGGGAGCTGGTGGGGCTGTAGGGACACTACATCTAACACAGAGGGAGAGAAGGGGCACAATGGGAGGGGCACCCAGGGAGAGCATGTGAGAGTGAGAGTGAGAGAGCCTCACCGAGCTCTCGAATGCTCTGCCTTCAGAGAAGGGAGGTGTAAATGGCCTGGGGCCAGCTGTCTTCCTGAAGCTGAGGACTTCGTTAGGTGGAATAAGGAGTGAGAGGCAGGACTGTCTCTGTGGTGCAGGTGGAGTGGAAGGTTAGTAAAGGGAAGAAGAGAGAGAGGAGACTGAAGTACTGGTTGCATTTCGGGTGAGAAGAGCAACTCAGCATCTCAAAGCAAGAGCATGGATGTAAGACGGGACACAATGATTTACCACCAACACCAACGAACTTCTCCAATAACTAGCTCCCGGTTCATGGGTGGCCATGTGGAATCATAGAAGGAGTGTTGAAAAAGATTCTGGGGTCCTGGGTTCTAACTGTGATGGACTTGGAAGGGGTAGAGAGACCAGAGGCCAAAGACCCTGAGATGAGCATTTTGGAGGGCAGGCCTGAAATGGAAAGAGGGGAGTGAGTTTGCGAAGTGCTAAGAAAGAAGAAGAAAGCTGAGTCTCAAGGAGATTCTGGTGTTGGTATGCAAGGTTACACGTTTGATTCCCGTTCCACAGGCCAGTTTTTGACACTCTGTCTGACAGCCCTGGAGACTCCTGACCAGGATGACGTGACATGGGAAGGTTTTTAGAGAGAGAGAGAGAGAGCGGACCTGAGAGATCACGTCTAAGCATTCTAAGCAGATGAACAAGAATCAGAATACAAACACAAGTTCAGAACCTTTTCATTATTCCACAACCTTCCATCTGGATTCTAATTTGTGGGTCAGAAGTGATTTTGAAACCAACAGTGGCCTTCATCCTTTTAATCTGTCAGAGCTGCGAAACTGAACAGCTCCCAGTGAAATTCAACAAATGAGTGTTAGAGGTCTTTGGTCGCGAACAAGGGAGTCTGTGAATCTGGCCAGGAGGAAGCATTAGGAAGGATGTCAGGTGGCCCAGAAGGCTGATGGGAAAGCAGAAGAAACGAACTTGAGGAGCAGGGGCTGGGATGTCACTGTATCTGTGATGAGTCAACATTGACTCTCTTCTTTTCCGTCCTGTGTATCTCAGAGTCCCAGGAGAGTCTGATGAATGGAGCATAGGTCCTCTATAGTCATGGGCTGGGCAGTCTGAGTTCTGTGATGGGCTCTGAAGACCCCTTTGGCCTCTCCAGCAATCACCTTGGGAACTTCCTGATCTACTGCTTTACCCATTGGAATAGGGGTGAATCTCCCCTAAGAGACTAAAGGCTTTAAAAAAGGGAAATGGATATTGGATGAGCCATCGAACAAGCACCCATGACAAAGGGAGAGAAGAGCACTGGAATCTAGCATTGCAGGGGTAGCAGACAACAGTTCATAGAGTCCCTCTCAGCCATGATGTTTGGAGGGGACTAAGACCCGTAGGGAGATGCCAGTAGGGACATCCTAAGCCCCAGACCAGGCAGTCCCATGGCATTCCTTTCTGTGCCTTTCTCTGGAATGGCCCCAAGGGCTAAGGTTTGTTTAAAAAAAATGTCATTTGACTCCTTTCCTATCTTCTACTTTACAGTAAAAGAGCTAATATTTGTAAAGCAGTTACTATGCGGTGGGCACTGTTTGAATAATTAACATAAACCATCTCACATAATCCCCACAACAATTACTAGGTGATTACTATACTTATCCCCATTTTACAGATGAGAAAACCAAGGCATAGACACTAGCTCACTACGCTAGTGAAAATTAGAATGGGACTTCAAACCCAGGTAGTCTTGGTTGGAATCATGTGATCCTTCTGTGAATACTCTTTCAAAGAGGATGCCCCCAGGACCAAGATCACTGGAGGGACTTAGGATATATATACTCAGAAGTCTTAAACAGGGGAAACTGGGACTATCTTGCAGGTGCCTGGAACAGGAAGTAATCATGAGGCCCAAGGAGGAGAAAGAGACTGGGAGAAGACAGTTTCTAAAATTCACAAAATAAAACACAAGGATGGAAAGCTTTAAAACCCCTGGAGAATTTTTCTGAAGTGTTGAACTGTGGAGAGTTGAAATGGCTGCTCCTATCCTCGTGTTCCTACTTCAGCTCCTACCTGGCGAGGGACTTGCATTTCCTGTGGGTTCCCGGGATGGTTTCTATTCCATTCCTAACTCGTCTGTCACGTGGACTGGCTCGTGTGTGCAGCCAGGTGTGGAGCCTGAGCACAGCTGGCTCTAATTTGAGGGGCCTTCTGCCATTTTAAGATGACCTCACCCCATTCCCTTGACTTTTTAATATGCAATTCACGCCACTTTTCAAAAATTGGGATAATGATTTGCTGGCTTCTTTTCTTGCATTATCCTTCAGGGTGAGGTCTTTTTGTTTAAGGGTTTGATAACTATTCTTGATGGGGTTGTAAATGTATCTACTATAAGAGTGATCAAATGTAATACTTTATGTCCACCATTCAGGCCATATTTTAGTCTTGGCCAAAGAATCCCTTCCCACCCTCCTGTGTCTCCCACCTCTACCTTTGACAGGTGAATGCAGAACAAGGAGATGGTGGTTAAGTGGCTTTGGCATGAACAGACTTGGATTTATCTCTTGCCTCTGACCTTTAGCTGTATGACTTTGGGCAAAATGGGAGACTCTACTACAAGGCCCATCCCAGCAGCAGCAGGAAATGCCCAGCCCCTCCATCCCTCTCAAGGTTGTGGTATTCCGTACTACCTTGAGCGCAGCTGGTTGGCCAGGGTGGGCATCTGACCTATGAGTGTCTGGCATGAATTAGGCCAATCATATTCCCTTTCAGATACTTTTACTAGAAAAAAATGAGGAGCAGATCACAGTGGCTGGTGGGGGGAACGGGCCAGGGACCAGGCACTGGGGAGCAGCTGGGTCTCAGTAGGCCGTGATGAAGCCTGGCAGGGAAGTCCCAGACCATCCTTTTATCAGATGACTGAATCCTGGTCCCAGAGTTGCCTTGAATCCACTCATCTCCAGGGGGCAGGTACACTGGGGTTCCTGGGTTGGGACTGCTGGGGGGACACCGCTTCATCCTATTATAAAAGAGAACAGGAGGCTGCAGCCATGTTTGCCTGGGGTGGGGAGGGGATGAAGGAGGTAGCCTACTTCATATCAGTGGGGAAAGAAACCTTTACACAGCTGTCCTCCCCTCTGGGGGCTTGTGGGGAAGGGAGAAAGAAAAGCAGGAAAGAAAGACAAGGCTCTCATAGCTCCTCTGTGCTTCCAATGTGAGTGCTAAACAGATAATCTGTTTAGCAGAGAATATTAATGGGTCTGGGGCTGCCCAGGGAGGCCCAGACACCAGGGAGGGGAAATTTAAACTGCTCGGCACAACGAGGAGGCCAAGTTTGGAGAAGGCAGAGAAAGGACCCCCAAAATGGAATCAGGGAATGTTGGGGGCACCTCTTCAAATGTCCAGGAGGCTTCAGGCTGTCAAGAGGCATACAGGGGAAGTTGCTGATGATGGAAATCTAGAGGATTTTTAAGACTATAAAAATGTTGAGTTGAACAGTTCACCTTCCTGTGAGGTAGCCCCCTTTCACCATTCAATACAAGCAGTAAAATCAGAAGAACTATTTAGAAAATATCCCAGAGCACCTGGGGGTTTCTGGATCCCTCGATGAACACCCACTGCCTGAGGAGGTAGGAGGAGCCTCTGGTTTCTAGAACCAATCTGCTCCAGAACCTGTCCTGCAGCAGGTCCCAAGGACGAGGGGATAGTGTCCACTGAGCCCCCAGCAGGTGCCTGGCGCAGAGTAGGTGCATAGCCCACAGCATCATGCAGAAGCTGGTACCAACCCCTGAGTGTTCCCTGGGTGGGATATGTAGCAAATGCAGCAAAAGAGACAGCACTTCCTGTTGGAGGGACCACAGTACCACCTGCAAGATGAATGCGCTCTGGACAGCATGTTTCCCCAGACCCCACCAGCCCTCAGCACACTCATGGAAGTTACCTGTATGCCCACAGGGACAATCCTGATTTACTCCCAAGGGCCATCTCCCTTTGCAAAGTTCCTTCAGGTGTTTTCAGGGAGACTGCAGAGGTAATCACACCCAAACAACTGGACACCCCCATTCAGCTCCTGCAGGCTGTGTGGTGGCCAGCCCACCTGTACCTAGCCCCAGCATCACCTCTCAGCACGGCCTTCAATGCTCCGAACGCCTCGAAGGACTAAAGCTGCACAAGTGTGCACATCACCAGGCAGATGACACGGGAGGAGCCGTGAAGAATCCTCAGAACAATGGTTCACAGGTGAGCGGTGAAGAATGTTTCGTTATGCTCTTTGACCCCAACTCTCAGATCAACAGAAATGACAGGCTGTGAAGGCAGAGCATGAGGGAGCAAACTTCAGTACTGCTGGTGAGTTGGGTCCAAGAATCACATCAGAAACTCATTTCCCTACAAGAGAAATGTACTCTTCACTTCCTCCTTCATCCAAACAAAACCAAACATGTTTCAAGGACTTTGACATTTTCACACTGAACTTCGCATTTCTGGTCCAACTTTTGTGGGGCCACTCTGGGTCTCTTGAGATAATCAGTGGTCATGTCTGCGATACAAACCATTATCTGTTCACCAGAGAATGTCCTCTTCTCCCAGCCGTCGATGGACTTCACCTCCCAGCCTCCTTTGCAGTTAGGTGAGACTATATGAAGTTCACATCAAAGGAGTGTGGGCAAAAGTGACATGTGTCGCTTTTAGGCCTGGCCCATGAGAAGCTCCCATGTGTGATCCTCTATGCTCTTCGTCCCTCAGTCAGCTTGATGAGTACGAGCATGGTGACCGTGGAAGTGACATGTTGAAAGGCAGCAGATGGCAGGGTCCAGGGCCCAAGAATCAGAGCCAGGCTGCCAAGCACAGGCTGCCAAGCACAACACCCACTTTGGACTTCGCATCATGCTTGAGCCCCGTAGATCCTGAAGCTCATTTGTTAGAGCAGCTGGCATTTCCTTAAGTAAAGCCAACTGGAAGACCTATTTGACCATTAAAGAAAATGTCCTGTTCTAAAACTTTGAAATTTAGATGAGTCTGTGATAAATATCTGTTTCCCCTCTTTTTTTTTTTTTAAAAGATTGTTTTTATTTATTTCAGAGAAAGAGAGAGCAGGGGGAGGAGCAGAGGGAGAAGGACAAGCAGACTCTGTGCTGAGAGGGAACCCTACGCGGGCTCAATCCCTGGAGCCTGAGATCATGACCTGAGCTGAAATCAAGAGTCCAATGCTTAACCGACTGAGCCACCCGGGCATCCCTGTTTCCCTTCTTAAAGCTGCCCAAACTAACTTGACTTTGCAAAATACTAAAAATTAATATATAGTGTTAAGTGCATGGAGGAAACAAGGTGACCTGCTTCAACAGCTTAGCATAAAAAGGGAGTCACATCTCTTTGAATTTCTAATTACATGTCTATAAGCTCCTATTAGCAGGAGTTCAGTCCTTCCATCTTGAGGCCTCCCTAATACACACCTGCCATCAGGTAAAGAGAACCACTAATGTCTTTGTCTCTGATGCTGCCACCCAGTGTCGCTGCTAAGAACGGGTCCAAAATCTGCAGAATGATATGGACCCCTCCAGAGATGACCCTGGCTTGCCCCTCATCTGAGCTCCAAGGCCTCAGTTTCCTTAGGTCACCTTCATGAGCTTGGGATTCTGCCCAAAGCTCCACACCAGCAGGATGGCTGAACCGGGGACCCCCCAGCCTCTGCTCACGCGATGCCTGGAGCAGCACAGTCCTGTCAGCAGAGCAACCCTGGCCAGAGTCCGCTAGATGACCCCATGGGCCTCCCTCACTTCAGATCTCAGGGAGAAGGGGCCAGGGGCTGGGGTCTCAGATCTTTCCTCCCTGGGGGCTCTTAGTTGCGGTGTGCCAGAACTCTGCACACCAGGGAGCCCCACACCTGCTAGGACTGTTCCTCACTGACCCCCACCTGGAAAACGAGAGCCCACTCTCCTTCCACTGCAAAACAAAGGGGCCACCCAGTGACTCTCAGCAGATCCAGATCGACTCTAAGATGTCCTTCTGTTTCGGCTTGTTCAAAAAAGCAGCTGGGAGCTTTTTCTTCTCTATTAAAAAAAAAAAATGCTGCATATTACATTGAGTTGAAGGGAATAGATGATGAGCCCCTGGGAAGATATTAATTTCTATTTTGTTACAAAAACATACAAGCAGACTGCTGAGAATCTGATTCCCTCATTTTGCTGGTAAAACATGTTTTGTATTAGTTCATTCCTTTTTACAGAGTATATTAATTTGCATTCGCTCCTTTTTTAGAATTTGGCTAATGGCTTATCAATTTTTTTAAGACTGACTGTAGAGGAACTTTCCCTTCAAATAAACATAATATTAGATCCTCCAAAGAACCAGCCCAAAAAGAACTTGTGAGCCCATCATAGCCAGTCTCTCCTCTCTGTGCCCACACTTGTCACCTGTGTGCCTCTACTTCCCCCAGTCTGTGGTATCTGATCCCCAAATGCCCTGGCCTGAGGGTGGGCAAAACCAAGATCTTGCCCTTTTCTCCATCAAGATGAAATTTAGTTTTTTGGTGTGGTTTTTTTTTTAAGATTTTATTTATTTATTTGACAGAGAGAGATCACAAGCAGGCAGAGCGGCAGGCAGAGAGAAAGGGGAAAGCAGGCTTCCCGCTGAGCAGAGAGCCCGATGCGAGGCTCGATCCCAGGACCCTGAGACCATGACCTAAGCCGACGAAGGCAGAGGCTTAACCCTCTGAGCCACCCAGGCGCCCCAGTGTTTTGTTTTGTTTTGTTTTAATTAAAGACGGGTAAGACAGAGGGAAAGGAAGACCCTATAGGCAGGGTAAGACTGTGTGGATTGACAAAGCATGGGTGTAAGCCCCACGAGGGGGTGCACCAGCCTCAAGCTTGCTGTCCCCCTCTCCCTGCATGCAGGGTCTGCTGGGCGCTTTCCTGATTTTGAGCATCCTCTATTTGACCCCAAGTCCTTCTGGGGTACTCACAGGGGTAAGAACTCCAGTCAGGAGTCCACGGACAGGGGGTGGCTGCAGGGTCAACTGAACCCCCTTCCCCAAGCCCACCTGCCCCCAGGTATCTGATGGGAAGGAAGAGCAGGCTGCCTGGAAGGGCTGGGCCCCTTCCTCCCTCCTGTGCCACTTTGCCCCATTCTGCGAAAGGGCCATTTCCTCCCACGTGCTATTGATTAAGTTTATCAGTGCTCTCTCTTCTTCCTCCATTTTGTTTAAATTTATTACTTCCTTTTTCTCCTTTCTCTTGGTTTGTAACTTAAAGGGAACAAAGTTCATCAGGTATGGACTTGATTTATTGTTTCTCTTTTTTTCCTCTCCATAATATAAGCACTGGGAACAATAAATCTCCTCTAAGTACTGCATTGGCAGCATCCCAGAAACTGATATGTCACTTTCATGGTTTTGTTCTTTAAATATTCTGTGGAGTCCTAAATGTCTTCCGTAATGAAAGGTTTATTTAAAAAAGGATCCGCTCTGCCGAACACAATAAGAAACAGCTGAAAAAGAGGTTTAGCTCGAGGAAGGGAAAGACAGGTGACAGTGATCATTTGTTGATAATGTGATTGTATTGCTAAAATAATCAAACAAAAAATTAGAATTTTTAGGGCTAATAAGAGCTTAATTAAAGTGAACAGATATAAAATAATTCACAAATCAATTGCTTTCCTCTATACCAACAGCTAAACAGCAAAAGGGTAGGGGCAGACCCCCAAACACCATAGCAACTGTAAAAGGAAAATACTTAAGAATTAGTTTAAGAATAAATTGTGCAGAAACTGTATAAAAACTGAGAGTTATAAAAGACCAGAGAATATAAAGACATGTCATGTTCGTGATAAGACTCAATGTTGTAATGATATTTCTTTTCAAATTGATGTATATATTTAAATGTCAATCAAAATCTCAATGGAAATTTTTAGGAAATATGCCCAAATGATTCTGAAGCACATCTGGAAAAATAAAGAGACACAACTTTTCCCAAGTCTCCTCCTGGGAAGGTGACGGTCTGGGCTGGGAGAGGAGACATAAACAGCAGTGGTGGGATGCAGGTGGAGACAGAGGACTGGCCACCACCTTGATTTCCAAGCCATCCCTGAGCTTGGAAAGTGGTCCCGGCTGTTAACACCTGGGTGTGACTTCGGGCATTTCCCACTTACAGGGAAGCAGTGAAAAAAAAAAATATTCACTGAACATCAGGCATCGCTACATTGTTGGTGGAAGTTGGGCTCTTTTGTTCTGCAGCAGTCTGACTCTCCTGTGGTATTGGTGGGCCATATTTCTTCTAAGAGCCATAAAAAGAAATCTTCAGTGGCAGATAATAAACTTTTGGTGTGTCATTTAGTGACAAAGATAAGGAAGTTTCTTGATGACAGTGTTAAAGTATAAGCAGGGTATCATTTGCCCATATAAATTATGACTGAGGCCAGGTTAATTTTTTTCTAAGGTTACATGTGGACGAGAAAAAGGGTGTTAGCATTTTTATGAGGTCATGGAATGTCAGGACTGACTAATGTTTCTGGATAAGTATCTCCTGCATGGAATTTAAGCCTCCCCCAGCTGTGTCTTGAAGGAAAGCACAAACAGTGGACAGCCACCCACGACCTGCCGTTCCTGTATTAGAGCTCTTGCTGAAAAACTTATTTTGCAATGTGGAGGCCCCCAGGATTCACTCACAGCAGAGAATGACTGATCACTGCCCTCCCACCCCTCTGGGATGCTTGACCAATCAGTGAGACGCGCACACGCCTGCAGCCATACAGGTCCCATGCCCAGAGGCCCTGCTGGAGAGGCGGGTTAGTTACAGATTAGTGTTTGATGGCACTCCTTGGGGCTTACAAGAAGGCTTTTCCCAACTCGCCAAAAATGTGCAAGAAGAGAAAAGATTGCCCTCTAAGAGCGATCAAAAGGAGACTGGAATGGGGCAGCTGGGGGGCTCAGTTAAGTGTCTGCCTCTTGGTTTCACCTCAGGTCATGATCTCAGGGTCGTGCAATCAAGCCCCACATCAGGCTCTCCGCTCAGTGCGGAGTCTGCTTTTCTTTCTCCTTCTGTTCCCCCTAGCTCATGCTCTCTCTCAAATAATTTTAAATCTTTAAAAAATACAAATAAGTAAAGAACCTGATAATACCACCCCCAGTCAGGACTTAGCCTGACCCATGCCTGCTCACCACGATCCCCAACAGAAAGAATGGCAAACATTTGTGTTAGGGTTCTATATGGATAGAATGTTTCCCATCTCTTGGTATATACCTAGGAGTATATACTAGGTATATACCTAGTTACCACTTGACCCACTGCTGGGACTGCTGGGTCAAGTGGTAACTTTATGTGGAACTTCTTGAGGAACTACTGGACCATTTTCCAAAGTGGCTGCACCATTATACATTACCACCTGCAGTGTATGAGGGCTCCAATTTTTCCACGTTCTTAACACTTGTTATTATCTGTCTTTCTGATTATAGCAATTTCAGTGGGTGTGGAATGGTATCTCGTTGTGGTCTTGTTTTGCATTTCTCTAATAAGCACTGTTCATCTTTTCATGCGCATTGGCCTTTGTATATCTTCTTTGAAAAATGTCTATTCAGGGGCGCCTGGGTGGCTCAGTGAGTTATGCCTCTGCCTTCAGCTCAGGTCATGATCTCAGGGTCCTGGGATTGAGCCCCACATTGGGCTCTCTGCTCAGCAGGGAAACTGCTTCCCCCCTCTCTGCCTGCCTCTCTGCCTACTTGTGATCTCTCTCTCTGTGTGTGTCAAATAAATAAATAAATAAAATCTTAAAAAAAGAAAAATGTCTACTCAGATTATTTGCCCATTTTTTAATTGGTGGACTTTTTTTTTCCTTCCTGACATGATATGTTGTGTTTTTTCCAACCTCACCCAACTCTCCAACATCAACTGGATGTCCAGTCGTTCGGTCTTCCTCTAATACTACCTGGACTTAGCAACAGACTCCACAAGTTTAAGAGCTCAGCACCATGAGACTGCCCCTACTTCAGAAGCCAGCTACAAGTATTGCATACTTACTACCTACCTTCTGTCCACCTTGCCTAAGAGTCAGGGGTTCCCACCCATCCCAGGTTCAATAATTTACAAGGACAACTCATAAAGCTCAGGAAAATCCCTGTAAGTCCTGAGCCCGGGAGCCTCTGACCTCATGGAATTGGGCTGCACCATCCTCCTGACGGGTGGATGTTTTCACCTTCTCAGAAGCTCTTGAATCCTGTTATTTAGGAGTTCTGGTGGAGGTTTTATTATGGAGGCATGACTGTGCCACTGATGATCTCAATCTCCAGCCCCTCTCCTCTCCCTGGAGGTGGGGGGGTGGGGTTGAAAGTTCCAAGCTTTTAATCAAGACTTGGTCTCTCTGGGAACCAACCCCTGTCCTGAAGCTACCTAGAGGTGGACAAAGAGTCAACCCATTAGAAAAACAGACATTCCTATCATCCTTATCACTCAGGAAATTCCATGAGTTTTAAGAGCTCTGTGCCAGGAATGGAGAACAAGGACGAAGTATCTTTCTTATTATACCGCAGTTATTTGTCTTTTTGTTATTCAGTTGTAAGAGTTACCTATATAGTTTAGATACTAGTCCCCTATCAGATACATAATTTGTAAATCTTCTCTCCTGTTCAGTACGTTGTCTTTTAACTTTCTTGTTGGTATCTTTAGCACAAAACTTTTAATTTTGATGAAATCTAATTCACCTATTTTTTGTCTTAGTGTCCAAGATGACAAAGATTTATCTCTATTTTTTCCTAAGAATTTTATAGTTTTAGCTCTTATGTTTAGGTCTGGGACTCATTTGGGGTTAATCTAATGTGAGGGTATCTAATGTGAGGCAGATATACAACTTCAGTTTTTCTGCATGTGGATATCCGTTGTCCCAGTAGCATTTGTTAAAAACCCTATTCTGGGAGTGCCCCTCTACTTACCAGATGGGTTGCTGTGTGACTCATGAATCGCTTACTAAAAACAATTAGATCCGCAAAACAAACACATACAAATGCGCGCGCGCACGCACACATACACACACACACACAAACTATCTTTCCCCCGTGGATTGTCCTGATGCCCTTGTCAAAAATCAGTTGACTGCAAATGTGAGATTTATTTATGGACTCTTTTTTTTTTTTAAGATTTTATTTATTTATTTGACAGACAGAGATCACAAGTAGGCAGAGAGGCAGGCAGAGAGAGAGAGGAGGAAGCAGGCTCCCTGCTGAGCAGAGAGCCCGATGAGGGGCTCGATCCCAGGACCCGGCGATCATGACCTGGACCAAAGGCAGAGGCTTTAACCCACTGAGCCACCCAGGCGCCCCTATGGACTCTGACTTCTTTTCCATTGATCTATATGCCTGTCTTTATGCCGCTACCACATTCTTAATCACTATTTTGGTAGGGTTTGGTTTTTTTTGGTTTTGGTTTTTTTTTTTAGTAAATTTTGAAATTGTGAAGTCCTCCAAAGTTCTTCAATTTCAAGATATTTTTGGTGTTCTAGCCCTCTTGAGTTTCCATATGAATTTTAGGATCAGTTTGTCGATTTCTGTAAAGAACCAGCTGGAATTCTGCCAGAGATTGCATTGAATCTGCAGATCAACTGGGGGAATATTACCATTTTAATAATGTTAATTTTTTTGATCCACGGACATAAGATGTCTTTCCATTTATTTGGAATTTTAAAATTCAACAATATTTTGCAGTTTTAAGACTGTAAGTTTTACACTTCTGGGGCAACTGGGTGGCAGAGTGAGTTGAGAGTCCAACTCTTGGTTTCGGCTCAGGTCATGGTCTTGAGGTTGTGGGATCAAGCCCCACATGGGGCTCCATGCTCAGTGCAGAGTCAGCTTGGGATTCTCTCTCCCTCTCCCTCTGCCCTTCCCAAGATCAATACATGTTTTACACTTCTGTTGTCAAAGTTATTCATTTCACTCCTTTTGGTGTTATTATAAATGAAATTGTTTTCTTAATTTTATTTCCAGATTGTGCATTGCAAATGTATAGAACTACAATTGGGTTTTTTTTTTTTAAAGATTTTATTTATTTGTCAGAGAGAATGAGCACAGGCAGACAGAGAGGCAGGCAGAGGCAGAGGGAGAAGCAGGCTCCCTGCTGAGCAAGGAGCCCGATGCGGGACTCGATCCCAGGACTCTGGGATCATGACCTGAGCCGAAGGCAGCTGCTTAACCAACTGAGCCACCCAGGCGTCCCTACAATTGGGGTTTTTTAAATATTAATCTCGTATTCTGCAACCCTACTGAATTTGTTATCAGTTCTAATAATTCTTTTTATAAAAAGATTTATTTATTTGAAAGGGGGGCAAGGGGGAGAGGCAAAGGTAGAGGAAGTTTTTTGTTGTTGTTGTTAAAGATTTATTTATTTATTTATTTGACAGACAGAGATCACAAGTAGGCAGAGAGGCAGGCAGAGAGAGAGAGGGGAGGAAGCAGGCTCCCCGCTGAGCAGAGAGCCCGACTCGGGGCCTGATCCCAGGACCCTGGGATCATGACCCAAGCCGAAAGCAGAGGCTTTAACCCACTGAGCCATCTAGGTGCCCCAAAGGTAGAGGAAGTCTTAAGCAGACTCCACACTAAGTGTGGAACCTGACATGGGGCTCAATCTCACAACACTGAGATCAAGACCTCAGCTGACATTGAGGCAGGTGCTTAACCAATAGGACCATTAGGCACCCCTCTAATAATTATTTTTTAAAAAACACTATACTAAAATTACAGAAATTAGGAAATTTCCCTCAACCCACTCCATTCCAAAAGTTCAGAAAATTTCACATAAAGAAAAAAATAAGGACCACAAGGTATCAATGTAAAAATTGCACCCAAAGTGTCTATAAAAAAAAAGAGAATAAGAAGCAGAATAACATCTATACAGACAGTAAGTGAAACTGTACCAACTATTCCAAGTAAACAACAAAAAAAGACATTACAAAAGTCATAATTAGAAAAACTCAGAAGTGAGATGATAGCACTTAGGACAGATTTAGAAATAAAAGAAACAATCATTTCAGGTATGAAGACAAATGAGAAAAAAGCACAAGAGCAAATCACAAGATGCTAATGAGAAATAAAATGTGAAAAGCAGAATTTTTTTAAATCAAAAGAGGGGTGCCTGGGTGAGTCAGTGGGTTAAGCCTCTGCCTTCAGCTCAGGTCATGATCTCAGGGTCCTGGGATTGAGCCCCACATCGGGCTCTCTGCTCAGAAGGGGGCCTGCTTCCCCCCCCCCATCTCTACCTGCCTCTCTGCCTACTTATGATCTCTGTCTGTGAAATAAATAAGCAAAATCTTTAAAAAAAATCAAAAAAGAAAAGCACACATAAAGGAGTTCAAGAGAAAATATAGGAAATAGTCAAAGGAGTGCGTGGAAATGACACTCATAACAAGGGAACAGAACAAATACTAGAAACCAAAATTCAAGAAAACTTCCCTGAAATTAAAAAAAGGAGGGTAGTGGGAGGGGAGAGATTTGATACTACATTGCGTTAGTCAGGATTCATGAAGGAAAAAGAAACTACGAAGGAATTTGAGCAGGAAAGTTTCAAATCAAGGATTATTAACTACAACAGGAAGTTGGAATAATGGAGAAATGGCCAGTAAAGAGTAAAAGGAACTTTAAAGAATACAAAAGTAGCAGATGAAGGGAAAAGTCTCTACACCTAGGTCTGAGGTAGAAGAACCAAGAAAAGATCCTCCTACCTCAGGACTGATGCCCAGACCTTGGAAGGGGGACACAGTTGTGACTCACTGGATCCTGGAGAAGTTTGCTGAAGCTGAAACCACCCAAGGGAATGCCAAGGGAAGCTCCCCATGGGTAGTGCCCCCTGTGCTGGTGACCACCAGTCTCTGCTGGAGCTAAGAGCTCCATGCAAGGTAGGGACCTGATCAGCCTGGTGCAGGAGGCACACTCGAGTCAGGAAGAGAAACCCCTTCCGCCTCCAGCGCCCCTCCAGCGCCCTCTACTGACAAAGTGGAGCACTGGGCCAGCTCTCAAAGGAGAAATAGCTCAGGGGTCCAGCTCCATTTCCGCTGAACGAACCGTGAAGATAGTCTTGGAAGCTGAGAATCAATAGATGAATAACTAGGGCACATTTATTAAAAAATAATACAACATGCTTGAGAAAACTGACTCATAATGAGCAACACCAAGGCATATTTTAGTAAATTTACTGGCTATTAAGGGAGGGGGAATCCTTTAATCATCAAAGTGACAAAGAACAAGTGACTTAGAAGGGAAGGAAAATTAGATTATCATCAGACTTTTCAACAGCACTTCTTTGTATCAGAAAAATAAATGGTGTGAGCCATCTCAGGCAAAAGTGTGAGCCTAGGATATTATATTCAAGGAAACAGACTTTCAAGTATAAAAGGTACAAACTGTTATCAGTGTACAAGAATGCAGGAATATTGTCCCCATGAACACTTCCTGAAGAATTTACTAGAGAACAAGACTCAGACTGCCCAAATTACTAACTACATCAGCATGAGAACTGACAGAGAGCAGTAAATACACAGTTACTTGTAGAACCAAAACTATATGATGTTTAAAAGGCAGAGAATATGGTATATGAAGGCCGTAAGCTCTATCAATGTAGATATAGAACAGCTATAAACATTGGGGTGCAAACTTTTTTTTAAAAATATGGAACACTTCATGAATTTGTGTGTCACCCTTGTATAGGGACTGTGCTAATCTTCTCAGTATCATTCCAATTTTAGTCATGTCCTGCCAGAACGAGCACGGGAACTTTTAAACTCATCTCAGTGATCATTCTCATGGTAGCAGCATTAGCACTGATATTCCCTGTTGTGTGTGTAATGTTGCCTAAAACAAATGAGTAATTTTGAGCTATTTTAGCTATCGTCCCCTGTGTCCTAAAAATTAGGATTCTCAGTGTGGAAGAAAGAAGAGACAGCTGTAATTTTTTAAAAGATTAAATAAAAAAATCTATAGTCCTGAAATTAAATTGGAAAAACAGTATGAACTTGTGAGGTATTTAATCTATCATTCTATCAAGTAGCTATTCTATCAAATAGCTCCGTCCATTGAAAAGGCCTGGAAACAAGGACCAATTCGTAGCAGTGAGCATCCTTGGAGTCCACACTGTGGTCACAAGATGCCATTTCCCACTAAAGGTCAGGGCTGCACAGAGAAATGACTGAGAGGTCGGGGGAGAAAATGTACAAAAGGCATCTGTGCCGTCCTGACATACATGACAGCACATGAGCCATCATGGATGGGCTATCTCTGTACTAGGGTAGTGTCAAAAAAACACAGAAGCCAACCCAGAGGGGTTCCCACTGGCCAAAGACAGGACAATTTGAGCTTTGAACACAGTAATAATTGCAACAGATTGAAACTCATTAAATTTCTTTAAATCCGTGAGTTCATGAGGATATTGAAAAAATGAACTGGTCACCTGCAGAGGATAATAAGGAGGCAGGTTATTATTCTGCAAACTGATAAATATAGGGAATAAAGAAAGCATTTATCCAGCCTCTTCTACATGAGCTATACCACTGGGTAACCTCATGGTAGATGAGAGGAAGCATCTGTTTATAAAGAAATCCAGCAAATAAATGAAAAAAGAAATGATGGAATTAAAACATCATCATTTGGTAGTGGTGGCAGCTGTGGTTCTTTTCATTACCTTGCGTAGAACACTGGAACGATCTCATCAACAACGCCATCATCTGTTTAACACTCTCAAGACATTTTCTCAAAGCCTATTTACTTATAAATTGTGTGGAATGACAAAATTAATAAGCAATAAAATGTGAGTCATAGCACAATGAAAACAATATATGCCACCATCTTGGACCCTCAGTGAATTAATGAGTCTAGGGACTGAGCATCCACAGCTACAAATGCCACAAAGGGAGAGGCAGCCTGACATTATGTGGCCCCTGATGAAGGAACGCATCACACCCAGAGTCTCGCCAGAGAGACAGAAGCCAAGGCAGATTAAGCTTTGAAATCCAGCTGACAAGGAGCAGCAAACACAAAGGGCAGCAGAGCATATGGAACTGTCCCATGAGCAGGTAGAAAACAACAGTCCAAGGGCCTGGATTCTTCAACGGATAAAATAAAAAGAAAGGAAAGGGATGAGAGGAGACTCTGAAGATTAAAGAGAGGTAAAGATATATTTTTAAAAGTGGGCAAGACTGGGGTGCGTGGCTGGCACAGTGGTCGGGTAAGCATCCAACTCTCGGTTTTGGCTCAGGGTCATGAGATCAAGCCCTGTGTCGGGCTCTGCACTCAGCGTGGACTCTGCTTGAGAGTCTCTCTCGCTCTCCCTCTGCCTCTCCCACTCACGCGCTCATGCTCTCTCCCTCAAATAAATAAATTTTAAGAAAGAAAAAAAAAAGTGGGCGAGACTGAAGCATAGTTTCTAAAGATGCACACTTGGTTGCTGAAACTATAAAGGAATGCAAGGAAGTGATTACTATAAAAACCAGGTAGTGGTTACTCTTGGTGGGAGGGATGGGGGAGACACGACTGTGATTTGGCTGGGGAACATGGAGGTGCTGCTGGGGTGGCTGCGACATTCCACTTCTTGGGGTACAAGAGCATTTGGGGTGTTTGCCTTATAATACTTTATTAAGCTCTACCTTTGTTTTGTGTGTCTTTCTATATCTCTATTTCAAAAGAGTTTTAAGTAAAAAGATTTTTTAAGTAAAAGGATTATTTAAAAAGGACTGTTGGGGTGCTTGGGTGATGCAGTTAAGTGACCCGCTCTTGGTTTCGGCTGGGGTCATGATCTCAGGATCACGAGATCGAGTAATGTGACGGGTGCACACTGAGAAGAGTCTGCTTAAGGCTCTCTCTCCCTCTTCCTCTGTCCCTCCCACCTGCACTCTCTCTCCCTTCCAAATAAATAAACAAATCTTTAAAAAAATAAATAAAATGGAATATTAAAAAAAAAATCCATGTATGTATCATGTAACACGATGGTACAAACAGCACACTTTGGGAAATGTTGAGCTCTTCCATAAGCCTGGATATGAGAGGCACTAGAAGCCACCTAGCCCCAGGAAAGTCTCTCTCTAAAGACATCTGTGCCCATTTGGGCTGGGTGGACTTCATGGTGGGAGTAGGGAAAAGGACAGCAGGAAAGTGAGGCCTGTACTAGACAGCCTGAGACACACAGGGCAGCCACTGAATGTAGTGCAGATGTCAGCAATGCACGTAAAGGTCATGGCATCTGAATAAGGCCTGGATTGTACCCATGTCCACTCCTGGTTTAGATATTATGCTAAAGTTATGGGAGATGTTAGCAGGGGGGGGGGGGGCGGGGACTGGGTGAAAGGTACACAGGGTCGCTACTATTTTTGCAACTACTTGTACAGTGGAATCTATAATTATCTCAAAAGTAATTTTTTAAAAAAGAAGATATGTAAGTGCACTGATAGGTCTTCATCTCTCCCTGAGGCTCATCTAGCTCCTGGGGTTTAGGAGGCTGGGGCAGCATTCACGAGTCCCCTGCCCTCACAGTTCCACATTCAGCAGCATCCCCAGGCCCTCCCTATTAAGCTGCTTCAATTTCCCAGTGAGAACAGAACAAGACAGCTCAAAGAGAGATGCTGTCATATATGCTGGCATATATGCAAGTGTGTTCACCTCCCTTTCTGGAGGATAGGGAGAGCATGTGCACGTGCACACGCACGCGCACACACACACACACGCACACACAACCTTACTCTGGGACTCACTGTGCCACAATGACAGCTCTTCTTTAAGGGCTCCTGGATGTCTCCTACTGGACAGAATTCATTTACCACTCTGGGACCCATAGTCTTGGCCTTTCAAAAGTTTCTTGTTCCAAACCTACCCCGTTTCAGATGAATAACTCAAATTGGATAAGAAACTAACCATTTTGACTGTTCTAAGTTCCCCTGGAGTCCACTGTTGCCAACACCCCAGGACCCAGGCTCTGCCTTTGTCCAAAATGACACTGTTGAGGTTCAGGGTCCAGCCCCATTTCCTCAGCACCCTGAGGCACTGCTGCCCTCTGCTGGTGACTTCAAGGTAGTACTTAGAAATCCTTCTTAAAAAACAGTGGTCCCAATGGGGAGTCAGAGACAAGAACAAGAAAGTCACAAAAGAAATGCAAGGGATAATCAGCATGCGAGAAATATTTAACCTCACTGGTAATTAAAGAAAAGCAAACTATAACATCAAAGAGATACTACCCCCCCATCCCCCGAGTGAGATTGGCTATAATGTAAAACAGCAGCAACATCTAGTGCAGTCCAGGGCTTGTCCCACAACCAAACAAACACAGAAAGTGCTCAACCCTAGGAGGGTACCCTCTGGAGCCTGCTAGGGGTTGGGAACCCAGGCACCCTGTGGTGAAGCCCTGGCTTACACAGCCAGGAAGAGTGTAAGTCAGTAGACCCTTCTGGGACTTCTGGGTGGCTCAGTCGGTTAAGCATCTGCCTTCAGCTCAGGTCCTGATCTTAGGGATTGAGCCCCACATCGGGCTCCATGGTCAGCAGGGTGTCTGTTTCTCCCTCTCCCTCTGCCCTCCCCCCAATTTGTATGTGTGCTCTCTCTCAAATAAATAAGATTTTTTAAAAAATTCTAACTACTCTGAATCTCAAACATTCCACCTCTAGGGATTTCTCTTAAAGAAGTTATCAGACACAGACAACTAAGTGAAGAAATTATTCACCAGAAGCCAGTCTTCATACTGCCCTGTTCTCAGGCAAAATGCCTTCACTCTTCTCCCAGAAGCCAAACAGGCAGTCATTTCGAAATTTAAAACTAAAAGAAAAAAAAATTTTGAAACGAAGCCTGTAGTTCCTTTGAAGCTGACCTCCAGGAGGCTGTCTTTATTACTTGAAACCTTCCCCCTCCCTCCTTCCACACTCACAGCAATGCGGCTGGATTTTGCCCATCTCACGCCTTTATTTATCTCCCCACAAGAACAAAGGCTTCATGAAGCCAGAGGTATCATCTGGTTCTCTCACAATGCTTAGAACGTGCCTGACATGCTGTGGACCAACAATACTTGTTGAATGAATGCACATGGGCATGAGCACCAAAATGACTCACTGCCCCTTAACAGCACAAGTGCCATCCGCCCTGGAACTGTGTGGAGTTCGGGGAACTTTTTCCGTAACAGAGATCTAGGGAGGCAGTTCTATAGAGCTGTTGAGAGCAGAGACCACATCATTTTCTAGCTGTCTGACTTTGGGCAGGCCATGTCACCTCTCTGAACTTCAGTTTCATCATCTTTAAAAAACGACAATGACACAGGTTTCAAAAGGTTGATGTGAGAACTGAATCGTATAATCCACGCAGAGTGCCAAGCACAGTGCCCTGAGTAGAAAAGTCATTCAGTAAATGTTAGTTGTTAGCAGTCTTCGTTATTGCTGAGAATTTGAATTTTTTTCTTGAGAGGTGGGGAGGAGGAAAGTGGGGAGAGGAACAGCCAAGAATAGGAGGCCTCAGCACTGCACCCAGGCAGGCAAGGCCAAGTTCTCTGTAGAGGGGAGAAGAGAACGAGGGGATCACTGAAGTCTGAAGAGGTTTTTAGAGAAGGACTGAACCCAGGCAAGGGGAGGGCTGGCCCAAGGTGAGCAGTACCACAGGGACTAAGGCAGGCCAGGAGTTCCATGAGGTGGCCAGCAGGGGGCGGGAGCCGAGGCTCAGGGGAGCCAATCAGCGTAAAGCAGCTACAGCGCAGAGGGACGGAGTCAGGCAGATGCGACAACACACCGCCATCCCAAGATGCTAGATGAAGGTGACAACCATCGAAGACAAAGGGCTGATATCTGTGTTACATATCTGTAAACCTCCATGTGAACAGGAATATTTTCCAAATAAATAAAATACTGAAGACCAGGTGTCCAAGAACTACACCAATTGATACATCTACATCACGGAATTAAAAACTAGTGACCTCCGTTCCAGGTAGCTAATTGCAGACTAACAAGCTACCCCCAGCTTGAGGTTTAAATAACAGCAGCGGTTACAGACAGTACCCAACGCGACAGTTCAACTTTTACTTTACAATGGTGCAAAAACCCATTGGGGTGGAAACCGTACTTCACATTTTGAATTTGGATCTTTTCCAGGCTAGCAATGTGCAGTGCGATCCTCTCGTGTTGTCGAGCAGTGGCCGTGAGCTGCAGCTCCCAGCTGGCCACACGATCACAGGAGTCAACAACGGAGTCACACAACTACTGTCTGTCACTTGAATTACCTGACATAGTTAACACTTTATTATAAAATGGGCTCTGTGTCAGATGATTCTGCCCCACTGTAGGCTAATGTGAGTGTTCTCAGCATGTTTAAGGTGGGCTAGGCTAAGCTGTGGTGTTTGGTAGGTGGGTTTTTTTTAAATTTTTTTATTTTAATAACCATATAATGTATTTTTATCCCCAGGGGTACAGGTCTGTGAATCGCCAGGTTTACACATTTCACAGCACTCATCATAGCACATACCCTCTGGTAGGTGTTTTAAGTGCATTTTCAATTTATATCTTCGACTTACAATGGGCTTACGAGGACACAACCTCATAAGTCAAGGAAGGGCTGTTCTGTATTTTGCTCACTGGTCCGCAGTCTGAGAGTTTGGCAGGGAGAGCTTGTCTCCGCTCCATTCGGCACCAGCCTCAAAGCAGGGTGCTGGAATTACCTGATGGCTTGCTCACTGTCAGGCAGCGTCTGTTCTGTGAAGACTCTCCGGGCATGTCTCTCCCTTCTTCCCTTCCCCCTCTTGCCCGGCCCCTCCGGGTGATCTCTCCAGCACAGAAGCCCCTCAGCAAGGCCAAGGGATTCCAGGGCATGCAGCCCAAGAAAGAGCTAGGTGAAAGCTGTACCACCTTTCCTAAGCTAGCCTCAGATGTCACTCAGCACCACTCCTGCCACATTCTATCCGACGGAAGTGCATCACTGAGATGGGCCCATATTCAAGAAGAGAACGAATCAGGTTCTACCTTTTGTGGGAGGACTATCAAAGAATTTGTAGACATACTTTAAAACCACCACAGTATGGAGAGATGTTCCCAATATACTGAGAGAAAAAAATAAATTACACAATTATATGAACAGCCTGGGAGAGAAAAGCCCCTTTGCTGTGTATGCATTCAGTCCTGGGGCCTGAACCTGGCCACCCCAGCCTTCACCTCATATGTAGCCAGAATTGGATCTGGATATAAATGCCAACTTCGGCATATCGTGACTCAGAGCAGTTTCCCCAGTAGTAAAACCAGAGTTACAATTGTACTTACCTTACAGCTCTCGTGAGGACCCAGAGAGCCACCCATCAGGAGTGCTTAACCCAGCGCCCGGGACAGAGTAAGTGCTCAGGTGCTCGCAGCTCCACTGGATAAGCCTAGGCCAGCGCAGGCCTCCACACGGGGGGGGGCAGCATCCTTCTGAACAGCTCTGGGCAATGACAGGACGCCGGGCCACAGTCCACAAGCACCCCACAACAGTGGAGTGTGGCTCCACTTTCTGGAGCTCCGGATAACCACAGGAGCCGGGGCCCATCCACCCCGCCCCTCCCACACCAGGCTGCGCCTCCTTCCTGTAGCACAGGCATTCTGGGCTGGGGAAGGCCTCCCTTGCACAGAGCAGTGGGGAGGCATGAGAAGGAAGCAGCGCCCCTGCTCTCAAGAAGCTCAGTCTAGGAGGGGGGCAAATAACCTACAAAGGACTGTAGGGCAAGAAATAGGTGGGAAATAGGAGGCATGAGAAGGAAGCAGCGCCCCTGCTCTCAAGAAGCTCAGTCTAGGAGGGGGGCAAATAACCTACAAAGGACTGTAGGGCAAGAAATAGGTGGGAACACAGAAAAAGGTGTAGGGTACCAAATGGTGCAGCTGGGAATTATCCCTGGCTATCGGAGCTTTCATGGATGAGCGTCTGGCAGGTGGACAGCGGCAGGGAGGAAACCCAGACAGAGCAAACTGTGCAAAGGTAAAGAGGTCCAGTGGTGCAGATGGCCATGCCGCTTTGTGAACAACAGAAGTTCAGGGAGACTGGAGCACACGGAGTGAGTAGCAGAGGGACCTGTGACAGGGAGGGGGCTCAGGGCATGAGAGGCTTCTCAAGACCAGACAAAAACCTGGATTTATGGAGGGGAAGCCACTGTAGTCTGTTTGAAAGATCAAGAGGGAGGCAGCGGGAAGCTGGACTGTCGGCAGGAAAGGCTGCAGCCGCACAGCAGGGGAGCGTGGAGAGGCAGAAATATATATTATCCCAAAATGTATGTCGAAGCCCTAACCCTAATGTGACCGTACTTGGGGATAGGCTTTAAAGAGGTAATTAAGGTTAAATGAACTCATAAAAGTAGGGTCCTAATCCAGTATGACTGGAATCCTTGTCAGAAGAGACGGACACCAAGAAGGCACAAGCACAGAGGAACGGCCATATGAGGCCCCAGACAGAAGGTGACCACCTGCCAGCCCAGGAGAGAGGCCTCAGGAGACATCAAGTTTGCCAACACCTTGATCTTGGACTTCCAGCCTCCAGAACTGTGAGGAAATACATTTCTTTTGTTGAAGTCCTTAGTCTGTGCTATTTTGTTATGCCAGCCCCACAAAATAGTACACTTGGCAACTGGTAGGCCCCATTTACTGGCTGAGTAGAGCTGGAAAAAGGCATGTAGAGATGCCCACCTCAGCTGCTGACCACACATATTGGCAGAATGAGTTAAGACAGAGATTTGGATGTTATGAACAGAAGTGGAACCATGGGAGTGAATCACAGAACCTATGGAGAATGTATAGAATGAAGAGGGTCACTGTAGGGGCCCCTGGGTGGCTCAGTCGGTTAAGAGCCTGCCTTTGGCTCAGGTCATGATCCCAGGGTCCTGGAATCGAGTCACACATCGGGCTCCCTGCTCAGTGGGGAGTCTCTACCTCCATCTCTCTCTACCCCTCCTTCCTGCTTGTGTGTTCTTGCTCTCTCTGGCTCTCTCTCAAACAAATAATTTAAAAGAAAAAAAAAAAAAAAGGTCATGACAGAACCCTAGCAAATGCCTACAAATAAGACTCTGAAAGAAGGGATGTCCCTGAAGAAATTTTAGGAGACAGGGGAACACAAGGCTAATCTAGAGATTGGAGCCATGAAAACTCAAAGAATGCTTAAATAAGCAGGCTCAACAGGGCCAACTCTAACATAAAAATGAAAGCAGATGGGGGGCCTGGGTGTAGTCGGTTACACGTCCAACTCTTGATTTCAGCTCAGGTCATGATGCTGAGCCCCACACAGGGCTCCAAACTTGCGGGGGCGGGGGGAGTCTTAGAGAGTCTTAGAGTCTTAGAGAGGGAGATTCAGAGTCTCTGTCCCTCTCTAAAATCAATCAATCAATATTTTTAAAAAAGATGAAAGCAGATAAAGCCTGAGTTAGTGAGTTGGAGTGGTCTCCTTGACAAAAAAATCTGTGGGTGGGTTATCAGTAGAAGTCACATGGCCAACAATTTAGGTGTGAGGAAGGCAGTAGAGACAGGAAGGGTAGATAATCCTTAACTGTTGTGAAAGAAAAAAGGTGGTGGCTCTGGACGTCAGCTTCAGGGAGAGCTAAAGCACACAATTTACCACCTGCAGCTGTTAGAGGAGAGGTGACAGAGGCAGAAAACTCAGGACAGGAGAGGCGGATAGATAGAGCACTGGTGACAAACTACACAGAAGGAGAGATGTCTTTCCCATTGCGACAGGGACAAAGCAGGTTAAGGCTGGAAGCAGATGATGCCATAGGTAGAGAAAACCTAGTGGTTTTTTTTTTTTTTTTTCACTACGAAGCAGGAAAATACAGCCATCCTGCTTTGAGAGAACGGTGGAACTAGACTGGCTGTAGGTAGGGAGAACAAACTGCTTCGGGAAAGACACTGGGACAGCCCAACAGCTCTGAGGACCCAGCTGCATTTAGACACAACAGACATATAGTGTCACAACCCCACAGTCATGGGACTGCCCCAGCAGCAAATAGGGGTTCCCAATCTCCTTAGGTTTTTCCTTGTGTTTCTCTGTCCATTCTAAAATTTCTTTAGGGGTAAGGCACGCCTGACTGGCTCAGCTGGTAGAGCACAAGACTCGATCTCAGGGTGATGAGTTCAAGCTCCACGTTGGGCATGGAGCCTACTTAAATATATAAATAAATAAGAAAACAAAAAGTAGAATTATGGGGCGCCTGGGTGGCTTAGTCAGTTGAGCATCTAACTCTTGATTTTGGCTCAGGTCATGATCTCGTGGTAGCAGGATGGAGCCCCTCAACAGGCTCCAAGTTCAGCAGGCTGTCTGCTTGGGATCCTCTCTCTTCTTCTCTCTCTGCCCCTCCTGCCGCTCACACACTCTCTCTCTCAAATATATCTTTAAAAATAGATAAATAAAAATAAAATTTCTTCAGGGTCATCTCTCTTCTTTTAGAGTCCAGCTGGAAGTGTTTGCCAGAGTTTGACCTTCCTATTTCACTTCTATATGTCCTCCATAGGTTCTGTAATTCACTCCCATGGTTCCATCCCATTTCCTGTGAAATTGAAAATCTGGAAAGGTAAGTAACTAGATGAATCCATACTGGGGTCTCGCTAGGGAAAAGCAATGTAAGGACAGGCATAAATGACCCCAAGAAGAGTTGGAGTGCACCCTATCTTCCCCTTCTCCATCATTTACGTCCTTGTGAGTTTTATCCTTAACTAAAAACAACAGTGCCCATCCCAAAAAGACCCAACATTCCCTTTATATGAGGAACACTTACTCACCACACGTTTATTGTCCTGAGGTCAAGTCATAGATGACCTGCCTAATAGACATAAGTGTAAAAGATCCATTTACTGTCCTCAGGGTAATGTAATGGAGATGCAAAGTGAAATTTATAATAAAAAATAGATTTTCGGGGCACCTGGGTGGCTCAGTGGGTTGGGACTCTGCCTTTGGCTCAGGTCATGATCTCAGGGCCCTGGGATCAAGCCCTGCATCGGGCTCTCTGCTTGGCGGGGAGCCTGCTTCCCCCACTCTCTCTCTGCCTGCCTCTCTCCCTACTTGTGATTTCTGTCAAATAAAAAAAATATTTTTTAAAAAAATAGATTTTCAATCTGTAAATCTCCAGTGAAGTATAAGAAAAGACTTACTGAAGCAGTAAGACGCTCATGGGTGTATACAGAATCCCCAGGAGGACACAGGTACAATCCCTGTACGATCAAAGTATGCTAAACTTGAAACTCAAAGACCTACATGACAGCCTTTCAGGCCCAATAAGAACCAATGAATTGCTGCATTTCAAAAAAAGTGTTTGAAGTCTCAGGCTGTTAGAATAATGCCTCTAATATAAGAACTGGAACGTGATTTGGATTCCAGCAAGCCGGCACATCAAACAGAGGAAACCTCAAGTATGTAATACATCACAAGCTGTTAATCATCTTAAGAGTCTCTGGTCACCCCATTTTCTGTAACTCAAAAATACGGGGTGAGGGGGGAAATCCCACCATCAGTGGTGGTCATCCCAGATTTGGAACACAAGAAGAGCCTGTACTGGGGGCTTTGACTACCTCTCTAATGTTACCCAAGGAGGAACCAGAATGCCTCTCATTTGGACACACAGTAAAGACCAGAGGACTTCAGGAAGCGAACAGCTTAAAGTTGGCTAGAGGCACTGCTACCAAGCTAAGGCTCAGTGCTACAGCGTCTCCTTCCTGAGATGCTCCCCTGATGAGGACACCTCTTCTGAACACTGTAAGGAAAACAACTACACGTATTTCAGACAGCCCAGCGGTCAGAGCATGGCAGATGGGGAACCCACCAGAGCCATGAACATCCCAGCTGTTCCCGGTTCCTGGAGCCCCACCCCCATCCCCTCCACTTCCTTACGAAGCCAGCTAAGTGGGTTTGGGAAGCAGAGACCATGGTGTGTTGGGTGTCAGTTAAAAGCAAGAGGAGCCCTCAAAGGAACAAGCCAGTGAAACTATGCCAAAGGTCCGTCTAGGGGGCAGACTAATTTTAGTATATGTGCTGCTTAAGCGGGCACTTGTGGAGCCGACTCTAAATTACATTCCAACACAGAGAAGACCGCAGGATGTACGACCCGGGAGACCTAGGAGTCTGTTTTCCTCTTATCATCAGGGTACTTTGGGTCTCTGAGTCCCCTTCCCTCATACGTGAAGTGAGGATAACCAAAGCAATACTCCCCCTTACAGCCTGGGGAGACTGTTTGAGAGGACGGCATTCAGTGGCTTTATTTTACATAAAGAACACTTTACAGAGCACTTCACAGACGTGTTCTTAGGACTGCCCTTACTATTTTTAAGCAAGCAAGCAGCAGAACCATAAAGAAGGTGAACCTAGAGCTCCTTGGGGCCCTGGGCAGTCAAACAAGTGGTCACATACTTCACACAAGTCAAGCCACTCTTCCTAGTCCGCTCCCCAGTGGGAAAGATAAGGATGAAAGATGACTTGCCAAGAGTGAGAGTGCCTGGTTTGGGTCTAGAAAGTACAGCTGTAAAAACCTACAAGGCTGGGAGGTGTTCTTGAGAAATAGATAATGTTTCCAAAAATTTCCTCAAAGTGTGTTCCACTAGATAGTAGTACCAAGAAGAATTTGGTGGTGAAATCAGTGTGGGCATAGGCTTCCTCACCCAGGCCTTTTCTGAGACCTTAAAATGAATTTCCCATGAGGATGTGGGATGCAGGATGAGTGAAATTCATTTAACAACAGAACCCCTTTTCCACAGAACATCTGTCAAGGTGTTTCTTGAAACCTACCTCGGGAGTTACACTCTCCAGTAAGGCGGAAGGTTGTATGGGCACACGGACCAGGTGAAAAAGGAAACAATACTGTGTTGACATTCAATCAACACTCAACACCTGCTGGACAGTTTGGAAAAAGGGGAAATCTGTTGTTTAACCACGGAACTGAAAGAGTGTCATTTTCCCTGAACCACCCTAATCCCAGACCCTCCAGATCCACCAGCTACATAACCCCGCACTCCACAGTCACATACATTAAATCTACACTTTTATTTTTTTGCTCTAAAATGTGCTTTTTCTGTCATTGAACTTTAATATCAGTCCAGGACCCCCACCACCCCTTAAAAAAAAAAAAACAACACACGCACACAAACACACACGCCACCCTCCAACCAGGTAAAAAATCCCCGGCGATTAGTTTATAACAAATATTGACACAAGGGGGAAAAAAAGCATGTTGAAATGTATTAGAATCAGAACCTGTACAAAAAAAAAAATTAAAATATAACCTGAAACTGTTCAAGTTCAGAAAGGCTAGTCAAGTCCTTTTCTCTTGCCAGGAGAATGCCATCATCAGAGGGCTCTGGGTCATCAGCCAAGGAGGGGTGGAAAGAGAGACAGAAGCAGCAGCAGGTCCTTCACCAGACAGAGGGCCCTCGGCACTACCATCCCCAGCTCGGACGTCGCTGGGAGGGATAAAAGATCTCAGGAGAGCAAGTGTCGGCAGACAGTCCCTGGCGGCAGCTGGGACCTTCACACTGAAAACCAGTCTGAGGAGTCAGGCGGCAGCAGGAAGCATGGCCAGCAAAGAACACCAAATCGGAAGAAACTTCTGCCACCCAACAGACCCGTAGCACCCTCCACTGGTGCTCACATACCAGAGGTTAGTCAACCCAGTGCTCCCAACTAATGAGAGATTGGAGCTGGGCTTAAGAGGCTGAAAACCCGCAGGTTTAGTAAACAAGCCCAGCATCACATCCCTCCGTGGCCTGATCGGAGCTGCCAACAAGGGATAAGGCAGGAGAGGGAAAAGAAAGCATCTGATACCCGGCTAGAGGTCACCTGCACCAGTGTGGGCCTGTGGTACTTGGGGCTGGAGAAGGCAGACCCTCCTCCCCAGAAAGAAGCATCCTTCGCCGTCATCCCCGTGGGCTGGCTAAAGCTGCCTCCGGCTTATGACCAGCCTGACAAAATGACATGGAGCAAAAGAAAAACTGGGAGGGAGACAGCCCTTAAACAAAGACAAGAACCTCCTGGAGGGAAGCTGGGCAGTGTCTGACCCTGTTGGGATGGCATCAGTGGAGCCCCTGAGTCTGAAGGAACAACTGGGGGAGGAGGGGGTAGGTGAGGAAAGGATTAACGGTTCTTCTGGAACAGTACCAACAGGGTGGGAGGCGCTGGTGAGGGGACGGGCAGGTCTGGAACTCACTGAAGGTAGAGAGGGGAGGAAATAGGCCCTCGGTGTCCCCTCCCCACCTGACCCAGGCCTGGTGAGTGCCAGCTGCCCCAGCCGGCCCTAGTGGCGGCTGGAGACCAGACCTTTCACTTTGGACATCTTCTTGGTGGGCTGCCTCTGCTCAGCGTGAGGGGGACACTCCCGTTCAGCCAACTGTTGCTCCATCTCCTGAGCCGAGGAGGAGGCGGTGGCTTTGAGTGTCTTCTTAATGTTGGTAACCTGGAGGGAGACATGGAATCAGTGTGCTCAGCCTGTTAAGTGCCGAAAACTCACTGAAACTTGTTCGTACCATACTGGGGGCCACCCAGGGAAGAAACCAGAATCCTCTATAAGAAAATCAGTGATTATCTTTAGGAAGCCAGATGAGGAGAAGCAAGCATGGACTACTCATAGAAGACGCATAGAAATGAGTTTAGCAAAAAATGGAACTAATGCTTCCTTGGCTGAAAAGAGGGACTAAGCGAGTGGAAGTGGACCATCGGGCAAAGAGGTACAACACAGCAGGTGAGAGAAAGCACTGGTTCAAATGGCCTTAGAAACAGAAAGGGGGCCCTAACAACGCTATAGTCAGTTAACCACTGTTCATGTATGAAACGAAAAATATTTTTGCAGGCACTTTGGGAATACAGCTGCATAAGCCTTCTTGAATAAACAACCAGAGGATGGACTTCAGCCAACCAAGTGATAAATGATGAAAACTCAGTACCAGGACTGGCAAAACAGGATTACACTGGTCTTCGGTACATGTTTCTTTACTTAACAAAGGAGGGCTCGAAATTACTGAAGCAACTTCTGAACATTTTCCACATTCCACACATCCTTGGTATCATCTGTGTACTGTTATGAATGTTTTACAATTTCCTTAAATTAGTTCCCAGCTTGCTTTTCATTTACGTACAATGCTGCCAAGAAGTCTTCTATGTTTACCTGTTCGTACTCTTGTGAACAGCTCTGGAAGACATATTCCTAGAAGTGAGCTTCCCAGATCATAGGGTTGGCACATTTTACATTTTAACAACTACTGCTCTCTTGCCTTTTGAAAAGAGATTGCATCATCTTGTACTTCTACCAGCTGTGCCCTCTCATGCCTGTTTACACACACATTTCCCAACACCAGTTCTAAAGAATCTTTCATGCTTTTGTCCCTCAGCCAGCAGAGAGGAAGAAAAGAGGTAGGAAAAGCATTGGAAAGAATAAGTGGAGGTAAAGGTGTTTCCCCAGTTTGATGACCCCCATGTTCTCTGTGAAGCAGGGAGTCTATAAAGAAGGGAGTCGTCTATAAAAGAAAAGGAGTCGTCAGGGTCAAAAGTTCTCAGCAGTCAGAAAATCAGGAGCTTGGGTGAGAGGCAGGCCTAACACAGAGAAGAAGCAGTGCTGTGACTGAGGCCAACACCAGGTTCCTGGAAGAGATCTACCATCTGCAAAATGAGCCTTGACTAGATTAAATCCCAACTTTTATTTAGGTTTGTGTTGTCGTTTCGTGATATAGGTACAGCCATGCCCTAAACTGCATCCATCAGCACTACAACCTTCCTGAAAGGAGCATCAACAGAGGACTGCAGGCTGGGACAGTGAATACAGAGGGCATCCTAAGTCAAGCGTGGCTTCACCCAGTGTCCTGCCAGTCCAAGACACACCATCTTGGGGTGCCTGCGTGGCTCAGGTGGCTGAACATCTGCCTTCAGCGGAGGTCATGATCTCAGGATCCTGGGATCAAGCACTGAGTTGTTGGGCTCCCTGCTCAGCAAGGAATCTGCTTCCCCCTCTCCCTCTGTCCCTTTGTTCTTGGTAGATTTGTTTTCAAGTCTACAAACAGCCTTCTATGCACCTCATGCTGGGGAATGATCAGCATCCTACATTAAGTACCCAGATTATACATTTACTTAATGGAAAATGGACAAGGCGCTGGGTTTTGACCATGCTCCCCCTCTTCTCATACTGGGCTATTCCAGGTTTTCTAGAAGACTGTCAAGAGAGTAGATTGTTGGGGCGCCTGGGTGGCTCAGTGGATTAAAGCCTCCGCCTTTGGCTCAGGTCATGATCCCAGGATCCTGAGATCAAGTCCCACATCGGGCTCTCTGCTCAGCAGGGAACCTGCTTCCTCTTCTCTCTCTCTGCCTGCCTCTCCACCTACTTGTGATTTCTGTCAAATAAATAAAATCTAAAAAAAAAAAAAAAGACAGTAGATTGTTTCAACTGGTGGTGGAGGTGGCCTTGGTCTTTTCCTCAACTTTCTCTCAAATTTAATCAGATTATTACCGCCACCTGGTGGCAGCATCAGGCTCTGCCGGCTGAGTGACCACAGCTGCGGTTTTGGAACAGTGGGCCTCTGAGAGCAAATGCATGTGCACTGGCTCTCTCTTTCTTTGTAATAACTGTAATTTAAGAGCCTACACTGTTCTCTAAGTATTGGTCATGCCTCACCATTAGTCAATGCCTTCTTTCAACAAATGCCATTTGTCATGGAAATGAACCTGAACCATTCAAAATTCTGAAATTAACAGCATTCATTTTTTGCTAGTGAGCACAATCCAAGCCCACCACCTACCACACAATTAGCAACAGTCTGGGCACAGCGGGGCTGCCAGCGGCCATCAGGCTCCTCTCGGGCTACCAACCAGGTTAAGACGGTTTGCTTCATACAGGCTACCCCAGGTTCGCGGGCACATCTCACCCCCAAACTTCACTCGTTTCCACGGTTTAACTTATAGGGAAGAATCAATGGATGAGAGAGAGTGGTTAGCACTTCCTACTCTGCTCAGACATCAATCCCAGCTCAGAGAAGAGACCACAATATTCAAGACAAGGATTACACAGCTTATTAGAGAAGCAGCAGGCTTACAAATACTAATTGTATTTGTCGTTGGCTTGTGCTAAATTGTAAATGTAGTTCAGACTTCTTTGGCTAGAAGTAGGGTTAAAAATTAAACAATGCACTGAACATTCAGACTTGGTATGTACATATATGTATGTAGGCGTATGTGTGTACCCAAAATAAATGTGTTCTAGTTGATGAAAAGTGGAGTTGAGCAATCCACAGGCACACAGGGTGTACCAGAAAATACACAGTACAACAAACAACTTGAGCACCTACTACGGGTTAGGCATGTGACAAGGAGCTGGCCTTACAAAGACAAGTAAAGTTTTATTCTCAAGGAGTACATATAACGGGGTAAGGGAAATCCTCAAATTCCACAAATCCCCCTTTGAAAGGTACACCTACTTCTTATGTTTCTTTTTTATTAAAGATTTTATTTATTTATTTTGTAAGACAGAAAAAGCACAAGCAGGGGAAGCAACAGGCAGAGCAGGCAGAGGGAGAAGCAGACTCCCTGCTGAGCAAGGACCCACCCCCACCCCCACCCCCCGCCCCGTCAACGTGGGACTCGATCCCAGGGTCCTGGGATCAGGACCTTAGCTGAAGGCAGGCACTTAACCGACTGAGCCACCCAGGCATCCCTTTTCTTAGGTTTCTTAAGAACGTAACTCTGGGTCCCATTCTGCCATACTCCTGGACACACGACTTAGAAACTTATTAAATACCATGAACACTTCAAGCTCCATCACACTAGAAAAGGACTTCCAATGCCACAATTTTTAGTTTATTGCTCTAAATTCTGAGGTTGCTCCACAAGTGCCAAGGCCACAGGCACACGAGTTCCCATTAACCCAAAGGCAAGAGCCTGTGTTCTGAGATGCTAAATGTGTCCAGAACAACCAGGTGTCACTAAAACCATAATCATACACTTTCCTCACTTGCATTTCATCTGCCAAATGTTTTCCCTTCCTTCCTTTCTCAACATGAAATTTCATGCATGTTAACAGGTTGTAATATCCATGTGTAGCTTCAAGAGTAAAATGCACACGGTGCATCTACCACATAGCTTCAGAAGCAGAGTGGAACCAGGGCCTCAAAGCCCGACATGCCCTTACCCCGCTGCACCCCTTCCTCCACCCTTTCACCCATCTTTAAGATCCACCCCCAAACTGGTTTCTTTTGCTCTACAGCTGAGAAGTACATGTGTACCATGGAGTGACAACATTCTCCGCTCTCCAAGCCTGTTCACCCTATGCAAAGAGGAATCAGAAAGGAGACAGCGCGAAAAGCAGGGACCATGTCATCCACATCTGTACCCCACTAGCCCAGTGCTTGTTTGTTGGTGGCTGGGGCACCTATACCAAAAATCACAAAATGAGCAAAGAGGGATCCCTGGAGCAGGTAACAGATGTCCTCTTCCTTACCTCTGCCTCTACCTGCTGCTGAGTTCGGCTGTGGTTCTCCTTGTACTGGTTGGCTCGCAGAACTTGCTGCTCGATGCCTAGCAGAACTGCTTCGCAGCCATCGCACCTACAACAGAGATAACCAGCCCTGAGCAACAGAAGGCCTGGGAGCTCTCCTCCAGTCTCCAAAACCTCCATCCCCAACTCCTGACAGGGACTTCCTTTAATATCCTGTCTGCCAAGGAAGGCTCTTGCCCTTCATTCTTCCCAAGACCAGTATTTCTGATGATACAGGGCACCTGGAGACACAGTTTCCTAGAACACGGCTTGAATGTCAACTTTTGTATCCCATGAGAAAGGTTTACAGAATGTACCCCACTAAGGGAATTAGGACAGATCTTACAGGTGGCATGGATTCACCACTTTTCTCAACAGAAAAAATGATATTCTAAAAGCAAAGCAACCTATTTTATTTTTTTAAATATTTTAAAAATTTTATTTATTTGACAGAAAACGAGAGAGAGAACAAGCAGGGGAAGCAGCAGAGGAAGGAGAAGCAGGCTCCCCACTGAGCAGGAAGCAGGAAGTGTGGGGTTTAATCCCAGGACCCTGGTGATCATAACCAGAGCCAAAGGCAAACACTTAACTGACTGAGCCACACAGGTACCCCTAAAAGCATCCTATTTTAAATATTGGCCCTTTTCTCAGAAGTTTATTACTTCCGGGACACCTGGGTGGCTCAGTCAGTTGAGCATCTGGCTCTTGATTTTTTTTTTTTTTAAGATTTTATTTATTTGAGAGAGAGAGCGCACAAACAGGGAGAAGGGTCAGAGAGAGAGGGAAAAGCAGACTCCCTGCTGAGCAGGGAGCCCAACGCAGGGCTCGATCCCAGGACCCTGAGATCATGACCTGAGCCAAAAGCAAACACCTAACAGACTGTGCCACCCAGGCATCCCCCGGTTCTTGATTTAGGCTCAGGTCACGATCTGAGGTCACCGGATTGAGCCCTGCATGGAGCTCCACACTCAATGCAGAGTCTGTTTGTCCCTCTACCTCTGCTCCTCCCTCTGCTCCTCTCTAAAATAAATGAATAAAATTGTAAAAAAAAAAAAAAAAGTTTGTTACTTCCTAATTGTCATTCCCCTCATTACTTCATTTCCCCACTTTTATTTTGAAAATGTTAAAAGCTAAAAAAAAAAAAGTTTAAAGAATAGTACAATGAATACGCATTTACCCTCTACCTCAAAGTCTAACTGCAAACATTCTGCCGTATTTGAAGTACTGCTCTCCCTAACAATTTTTTTTCAAATCTAACTCCAGTGCCTCAACACTGGAATCTGTACTAGAAACATCCTGGGATGGGGTTAGAACGGCACCTCCAGGTGGAAACCCAGTGAAGCGAGGCAACTACGGGCATAAAAACAGCATCAGTCATCTCAAACATGGAGTAAGGCAGCCACCACAATAGGACGGGAGGCCGAGATTTGCATGCTAGGGCACTTCCCGCAGAGGGTGTTTTCTTTTTCTTTTTTTTAATTTAATTTTATTTATTTATTTATTTGACAGACAGAGATCACAAGTAGGTGGAGAGGCAGGCAGAGAGAGAGGGAGAGGGGGAGAAGCAGGCTCCCCGCTGAGCAGAGAGCCCAATGCGGGACTCGATCCCAGGACTCCGGGATCATGACCTGAGCCGAAGGCAGCAGCTTAACCCACTGAGCCACCCAGGCGCCCCTGCAAGGGGTGTTTTCTAAGTTTATTTCCTATTTATTCTGACTGAACACTTTTATAATCTTTTGAAAGTTCCTGCCTGTGTTAGATGTTAAGGGAAGGTGCATGGGGCCACACTTGGGACAGAACCTGGGTTAAGGGGTGGACAGCACAGGCCCTGGGGTCCAATAGTAGCTGAAGTGAGGGAAATTTGGATGGGTCTGGACAGGGGGTCAGGGAGTCAAAGCTGGGCCATTCATACCTGAAATGTTTCAGTCTATTTTATTTTACTTTTTTTTTAAGTTTTTATTTATTTATTTGAGAGAGAAAGCAAGAGAGGGAACACAAGCAGGGGCAGTGGGAGAGGAGAAGCAGGCTTTCCACTAAGCAGGGAGCCCAAAGCAGGGCTCCATCCCAGGGCCCTAGGATCATGACCTGAGCCAAAGGCAGATGCTTAACAACTGAGCCACCCAGGCGCCCCTGCATATGCCTCTTTATGTAACACTTCCAAGATGTGGGCAGCACCTGTATCCAGTTCCCTAACTATCTGCACACAACTTGCCTGCTCTGCTTCATGATTTCTAACACCACGTGCCTGCCTGGGCTCTCCTCACCTCCAATTAGGCCCTAACCCTGCCCTCCTTCAAAACTCACTTAAAACCTCTCCTCCAAGTAGGCCTATCTGGCTTTATAAACTCCAAATTAGGCCTCTCCTCACCTCCAATTAGGCCCTAACCCTGCCCTCCTTCAAAATTCACTTAAAACCTCTCCTCCAAGTAGGCCTATCTGGCTTTATAAACTCCAAATCATTTTAACAGCTCCTTAACAAATCCTTGGAGAATGTCCAAAGCTCTTGCAAACATTAAATTCCATTAAAATAGACAACATGCAAAAAAATAAAATAGAGAACATGCAAATGTCCCACTTCTTTTTATATACCAGAATACGATCATCAAATAGTCTGTGTGTGCATCTGTGTTCCCACTTCAGATAACCCACTCCTTGTCTTCACTATCCCTCACATTTTACCAATACTAGCCCAAAGTTACTGACACTGAACGTGGGTTCTCGTATCAAATGGAATCTGAGCAACACTAACTTCCTGAGCTTGGTCAGACTCGGAGGCTGAGTGTGCAAAGCACTGGATCTGTGTCACACGGCTAGGCTTCAGAGGCTCCACCTGCCAAGCCTGCTATTAAATAGCCCCCTGCAGGAATTCCTGTGGCCGCACAGCTCTGGCCCCCAATGCAGCCCCACTCCCCGGCTTAGTGTCCTAAGGCTCCAGCCCCAGCTGATAATGGGAGACAACAGGTCCCAAAGCAGAGGCACAAAGGGCACGCCATACGTCCCCTTCCTAATGAGAGGTGACCCCTCCTTTTTTTAGCCTCACCATTCATGCAAGGTCTTGACAATATTATTGATATCCTTCTTTCGGATGTCACGGCCAATGCAGAAATCCACTTCTAGCAGCTGGTTTCGCTGGTCCAGCTTCCCCTGGATGATGTCAGTGTAGACAGCCTCAATGATGAGGTCTTCTAGTTCCCGGAGATTCCGCATCTCCAGGTCCTTCAGCAGCACGGAGTAGGGGATACACTGCAGATAAAGCCATGCGGTATTTATAAAAACCATTGACAAGGGCTAAGGAAAACACAGGTGTACACCTGTCTCAGGGATTTGGGAAATGCAGCCTGGTGGTTAATTATTAATATCTATGGCAACAAGACTTAGATAAATGTGAGTCCTGGACTTCACCCAGCCTTTAGCTTTCATATTGTGAAGCACTCTTAGAAAGTGTCGCAGAGGGACGCCTGGGTGGCTCAATTGGTTAAGCATCTGCCTTCAGTTCAGGTCATGATCCCAGCATCTTGGGATCAAGTCCCACATCGGGCTCTTTGCTCAGTGGGGAGCCTACTTCTCCTCCTACCTGCTGCTGCTCCCACTGCTTTGCGTGCTCGCTCTCGCACTCTCGCTCTCTCTCTCTCTCTGACAAATAAATAAATAAATAAATCTTAAAAAAAAAAAAAAAAGTGTCCCAGAGAAGAATGGGAAATACTCAGTGTGTGCCACTGTGCCACCTTCTGGAAGCTTGCAGACGTGACATAAAATGCCAGATCATCAAACTCTGAACAATTTCAGACACTGGAGAGGAGAGCCACCTGCCTGCTCAAGAGCGCACAAGCAAACAGATTTGCAGACTAACATATCCGCCTACTGGTGGACAGTGGGTACTGCCAGCTCAGGGGTCATCCTGAAGTTTATATCTGTTTTCTCTGACTCTTGCAACCAGTGTCAATTCCCCAACAACAGTCCCTTACTGGGCTATATCAACATTCTACATTTATCCAAGACAAATGTATATCTAGATATCCAGTTTTCTGGACACACCAATTCTAGTTTGGAAGCTAACACAGCAATCAAATCTCAAAAACAGACAGGAGGAAGAGGTATACAAACAAGAGATTAACAGTAAACATACCTAGAGGGGTTTTCTATGACTAAAAGTCTGAAGCCCAGGGATGTAGATGGGCTTATAAGGACAGGTTGCAAAAATAAGGAAAAAAGTTACTCTTACTCTTTGCTACACTTGGGAAGTCCGTGATCAGGCCAAAAAAAAAAAAAAAAAAAAAAAAAAGGAGGTTAGGTCCTCCTTTCCTAAGAAAACAGGCCTCCTACCCGAACTGCCAGACTGACAATCAGAAATCTGGCATCAGACCAGGGAAATGGTCTCAGCAACTGAAATGGCAATGCAAGAACAAATCCCCATCTCTCAAGCTCAGTCACAGAGGGGGATACAAAGGGCAAACTTCTTCCAGTGCCGAAGCCCCTCAAAAACTTGAGACAGTCATGCCAGGATTGGGCAGAGAACCAAAATCAACTGTAAATTAACCAAATCTGGCTCTTCTTTGTTAATGGTAGGAGAACCTGACTGCAAAGCCTCTTCTAAATCAAGTTGGGCAGAGAACTCAGATACGATGGAGTGGTTATCTTACAGAAGGTTAGCATCTAGAGATGGCATATGGGCGCCTGGGTGTCTCAGTGGGTTAAGCCTCTGCCTTCGGCTCAGGTCATGATCCCAGGGTCCTGGGATCAAGCCCTGCATTGGGCTCTCTGCTCTCCCTCTGCCTGCCTCTCTGCCTACTTGTGATCTCTGTCACATAAATAAATAAAATCTTAAAAAAAAAATAAAGATAGCATATACGGCAAAAATCCCAATTAAGATAATTAAGCCTGATAATCCCCAGAAGAAGGCAGCATATTAAAAATCTAGCTCTCAGGAAGTCCAACAGAGCAAGTTTTTCCTCCAGCACCAGGTTCACAGTGCACTAAGCAACAGATGAAGGGGCTAACTTGCCTTGAGATGCCCCCATTTGAAAACTACCTATCTTGAAACGGCAGCCTCCCTTTGGTATGGCAAAATGTTCACACCCAGTGAGTCACCACAACATGCCAGAACTGAGACCTGCTGATTCACAAGGTCTCCTGGGCATACTTTTCCTGAAAGAAATGGTGAATGCTTATCTACACTATTTTAATTGTTATCTTTATCTATGTCACCCTTTGCCAAGCCGATTTTACGCTTTCATGGTATGACTACTGTGCAACAGTTGGGAGCTCACGCAACGATGCCAGTGTGACACCTGCCTGAGGGTGAGGAGCGAGAGAGGAAGAGGTTCGGCACTGTACCTTCATTCTCGATGCCAAGCTCACGATGGTAAGGTGTTTCAGCTTGTTCTGCTGAGCTGTGCTCAGTTCTGGCAGGCTCTCCTTGTTGGCTGCTCAGTCCCACCCACCACAAAAATCAAGACACAAAATAAAATTAGAATTGCTTTATGGACTAAGCTCACCAACTCCCCACACCAAATCTACTATTGATTCACTGTCATGACTCTGCACTTATTCATGAAGCAAATGTTCCACGAGCAACTCCTGTCTTCTTCAGAAGACCATGTACTCCTGAAAAGCCAGGCATGAATGCACAAACGACAAGACACTCATCTGAATGGAATACTATCTGTGCCCTGTGTGACATTCAACCAAGGTCAGCATGTCTTCACTGGGAATCTGTTATATGCTATGCCAGGTCTTAAGTGATTCAGGGAAGTTAAGGATAGATAAGATGGGCCTTGTCAGACCACCAGACTTGTGAAACTCAAGGGCCTTGGACTTGCCCTCAGTCTTACAACTGGGTATTTCAACAGCTTCACATGGAAGACAGAACCACTGGAAGAAAGGTACAAACTACTAGAAGAGAACAAGAGGCTAAGGGGGAGGGAAGAAGGAGAGAAAAGGAAAAAAAAAAAAAAAAAAAGAAAGGGAGAGTACAAGTGAGCGAGATCATCTTGGGAAGGACAGGAAAGAAAAAGAAAGATGGAGTTTGAGATGAGCCTTAAAGAATGGGCAAAACTGTAGTAATAATAGTAGTGATGGGGCGCCTGGATGTTTCAGTCGTTAAGCGTCTACCTTTGGCTTGGGTCATGGTCCCAGGATCCTGGGATCAAGCCCCACATCGGGCTCCCTGCTCAGCGGGAAGCCTGTTTCTCCCTCTCCCACTCCCCCTGCTTGTGTTCCCTCTCTCACTGTCTCTCTCTGTCAAATAAATAAATAAAATCTTTAAAGAAAAAAAAAAAAACAGTAGTGATAGCGAGAGCAATGGCAGCAGCTGCAGGGCACATGTACACACATACCCAGTCAGTCCTCACAACAACCTCTCAAGAAAGATCCCAAATGCCTTCAATTCCTTATCCATAATCCTGGATTCCAAAAAGGTGAATCCAAGCTGTCTTTTTCTTGGGCATGCTGCTGAAATTCATTTGGTGGTAATTCCTGACCTCAGCTGAAGCAGGCTTTTAAACCCACTTGTTGTACAACTTCATTTGTTTAGTTTCAAGCTGTGGATGCAACTAAATATTGGATACAGGTGCTGCCCACATCTTGGAAGAGTTACATAAAAAGGCATATGCAGGGGCGCCTGGGTGGCTCCATCTGCCTGCAGCTCAAGTCATGATCCCAGGGTACTGGGATCGAGTCTTGTATCAGGCTACCTGCTCAGCGGGGCGTCTGCTACTCCCTGTCTCTCTCACTCCCCTCCTCATGCTCTTTCTCTCTCTTGCTCTCTCAAATAAATAAATAAAATCTTTAAAAAAAAACCCAGAATTTTAATAAATAAAATCTTAAAAAAAAAAGCATATACATCATATTACCTCTTTAGAATCCCCAAAATTCTAAATTCTGAAGCATCTAGCCCAAGGAGGGCAGGTAAATGATTGTGGACCTCTATTATTACTCCCATCTGACAGATAAGGAAACTGGGTTAGAGATCATTTAATTTGCCAAAGGACCCATAAGTAGAGGAAGTGGAGCTACAGTATAATTCAGGCAGTCTGGTTCCAGAGTCTGTGCAATGTTGTCCCTTTAGTGAGGATGGAAACAGAAGACACACTCATTGGAACAAAGCAAAGGTCAGGATAAACTAACACGTGGCAAAATGTCCAGATGACATAGCACAGGGTAGGTACAAGTGACCAGGAGGAAAGAAAGGGAAAAAGAAGTCTGGGATATAGTAGGGAAGGCCCTGAGTCATACCATTAAAGTAAACTAAGAGGCCTTCGTCATATCAACAAAAACTAGGGAAGCCAAACAAAAACGGCTTGGGTGGAAGGTAAGTTACTGTTCAGAAGTGCATTCACCTTATTCCTGATACTTAAGATCCTAATACAAAATGACTCAAATGACCAAGGCCCTGGCTGGCTCAGTCAGTGGAAAGTGTGACATTTGATCTTGGGGTCGTGAGTTTGAGCCCCATTTTGGGTGTGGAGATTACTTAAAAATAAAATCTCTTAAAAAAAAAAGAAGAAAGAAAGAAAAGGAAAAAAAGATTCAAATGACCTACAAAAGAGAATGGGCCAAATATGGAGTTTTAGATTATAAAATGTTAAAAATGATGAGAAAGATGTGAAATATGAATAAATGCCTATGAAGTAAATGAAAAAAGACACAATATCATATACAAACTAAGTGACACCTACATAACAGAAAGCACAAGGGGCAAAGTCCAGCACCATAATGCTAACAGTAGTTTAATGGTGATCAACTACAAGTGACTTCGTATCCTATTTTCCAAATCTTCTTCAATATAGTGACATTATTCTGATGATATTTAAAATACTTGAGTACGTTACAGGTGGGTATGCTGACACTTCACAACATTTCAAGTGTTCTACAAACACCAGTCCTTAAGAATCTCATCTGGAAAATAAGGACTATATTTACACATAAACATAAACATAGTCCCTCTTTTACCCACAGAGAAAAATAAAGGGTGAGAAGATAAAGACCTCACGCAAGGTCACCTACAATGCAGAGTGAAGTGGGAAACAGCCAGGTAAGAAAGTTCCCACCCCATGCTTTATATCCCAGACTCTAGTGATCCTCATGGAGGCAGTAAGTCCAAACAGAGTGACATAATTAAGAAAAGTCTTTGGAAGATCTTAACCAACTCACCTATGTAATCTGGGTATGTTCCATAGGCAAAGAGGTTCAGCAACTGCAAATATGCAGCATTAGCTCCTTCCGCAAGCTGAGGAGGGAAAAAACCAACAACAGTTCTTAGACCAAGCTGTCTACCAGTCACTGCAGTGTTCAAGCAAAGGGTGACAGTCAAGTGCCTCGGCTGACTGTTTTACTAGATGGTCCCTGAGGTCCCGTCCAACTCTGTTCTTTGGGAAAAAGTAAGTAAGATTTATTTAATTTTAAATTTAATTTTTCTCTCTCAGGAACATATGTTTTGCACTCCACATAGCATGTCTAAGCACCTGCTTTTGACACACACACACAGACACACACAGCAGTGAGTACTGGGAGCAGTTCAGGTTTTCTTAGAATTTCCATGCCATTAAGATAAATGGTCATGATCTCGGGGTCTTGGGATCAAGCCCCACATCGGACTCCACGCTCAGGGAGCGGTCTGCTTGAAGATTCTCTCTCCCTCTGCCCCTCAGCTCCCCCCTAAAATAAATAAATCAATCCTAAAACAAAACAAAAAAAGGAAGACTGGAGCAGCCCTGTCTACACAACCGGGTTGACAGGTACAACATAAGTCACTATCAGTCCACACTGAATGAAGTGTAGGGTAGGTTCCAAATCATTTCAGAACTACGTGAATAGTATGAGTGCTGGGAGAGATTAGCACAGCATAAAGTGTGACAGAACAGTCCATGTGGGACTGGAAACCACAATATCAAGCAGTCCCAAATAAAAATGTTCATTAAAACTACTTATCCCTTAAAAAAAATTACTTATTCCTCCCTAATGTGAATGGCAAAGAGCCATCTGCAGAAGTAAAACAGATAGAGATACTCTTCTGCCTGGAGCCGCTCTGCTCTGTTGGCAGTACTTAACTGGGTGTTTCTTTTACTCACAAATATGTACCCATTGCTCTTTTAATTCATCAAACTCCATAAAGCAGTACTACCAAGACAGTATTCTGTGGACACCAGTAATACTACTACTTAATTTAAACCATCTTTTAAAAAAAGAGTTTCCAAGGGGCACCTGGGTGGCTCAGTCAGTTAAGCATCTGAATCTTGAGTTCAGCTAAGGTCATGATCTCAGGGTCATGAGATCAAGCCCCACATCAGGCTCCATGCTGGGCAAGGAGCCTGCTTAAGATTCTTTCCCTCTCCCTCCACCGCACCCCACCCCAGCTCTCTAAAATAAATAAATAAATAAAATTTTAAAAGATTTTATTTATTTATTTAACAGAGAGAGAGAGAGAGAGAGAGAGATCAATCACAAGTAGGTAGAGAGGCACGCAGAGAGAGAGGGGGAAGCAGGCTCCCCACTGAGCAGAGAGCCCGATGTGGGGCTCAATCCCAGGACCCTGAGATCATGACCTGAGCCAAAGGCAGAGGCTTAACCACTGAACCACCCAGGTGCCCCTAAATAAATAAATCTTAAAAAAAAAAAAGTTCCCGAGAACTACAATCATTTTAGACCACTGAAAAGCAAGGGTTCCCAGCTCACACACGGAAAAAAACAGATATGGTGAGAGAGTGGTGATTTGCTCAGCACCCCCATGAGAACTCTGGCTTCCTACTAACCCAGTCTACCTTCTCAGGTTATAAGAACCTCTTGAGGTCCTGAAACAGATGAGGAAGAGACCACCAAATCTAGCCCCTACTTTTTAGACAGATGATTACAAAACTAATCCTAAAAGACTATTTTCTTTGCAGCAGATATTCTACAACTTCTCCCACTGGCCTAAATCAATGTCTTTCTCATTTTAATTTTCATCCATCTCCTCTCAGCCCATCTTTCACGGTTATGGAACAACTACTTGGCATATTCATTCAGTTTTTTTATGAACCTGAAGGAACATATTACCCCTTTGTCATCTCTTCTGTTGAAAAAATAATGAGCCATCAAGCCATAAAAAGACACGGAGAAAATTTAAATGCATATTACTAAGTAAAAGAAGCCAATCTGAAATGGCTATATACTGTACAATTCCAACTATATGACATTCTGGAAAAGTCAAAACTAGGAAGAGGGTAGTCAGATCAATGGTTGCCAGGGATTAAGAGGGGAAGGAGGGATGAATAGGTGGAACACAAAGGATTCATAGGGCAGTAAAGCTACTCTGTATGATACTTTAATGGTGGACACATGTCATTGTACATTTAGCCACACCCACAGAATGTACAACACCAAGAGTGACCCCTAATGTAAACTATGGTCTTTGGGTGTCACACCAAGAGTGACCCATAATGTAAACTATGGTCTTTGGGTGTATCCCCCCTCCAGTGTAGGTCCCACACTGGAGGGGGGATATGGGTAACGGGGGAGGCTATCCATGTATGAGGGCAGGGATATACTGGAAATCTCTGTACTTCCCTCTCAATTTGCTGTGAATCTAAAACTGCTCTAAAGGGGTTCCTGGATGGCTCAGTGGGTTAAGCCTCTGTCTTTAGCTCTGGTCCTGATCTCAGGGTCCTGGGATCGAGCCCCGTATAGGGCTTTCTGCTCAGCAGGGAGCCGGTTTCCCACCCCACCCCCCGCCTGCCTCTCTGCCTACTTGTGATCTCTCTCTCTCTGTCAAATAAATAATAACCTTTAAAAAAACGAAAAATAGGAGCACCTGGGTGGCTCAGTGGGTTAAAGCCTCTGCCTTCGGCTCAGGTCATGCCCTGCATCGGGCTCTCTGCTCAGTGGGAAGCCTGCTTCCTCCTCTCTGCCTACTTGTGATCTCTGTCTGTCAAATAAATAAATAAAATCTTTAAAAAATAATAATAATAAAAATTAAAATTAAAATTAAAAAATGAAAAATAAAAAAATAAAACTGCTCTAAAAAGAAAGTCTGTTTAAAAAAAATAAAGCTAGTTTTAAAAAAATTTCCTCAGGATTTCTTTTACATCTCTGGTAAATTAAATTTTTACTAAAAGCCTACTGTGTGTCAGACTACATATTAAGCACTAAGAAAACAACAGACCTTACCCTTACAGAGCTTACAGTCTAGTAAGCAAGGCTGACATTAAATAAAAATTCACGGGGTGTCTGGGTGGCTCAGTTGGTTAAGCATCCAGGTCTTGATTTTGGCTCAAGCCATGAGCTCAGGGTTGTGAGATTGAGCCCGGGTGTGGAGCACGCTTAACATTCTCTCTCTCCACAGCCCCCTCTTAAAAAAAAAAATCACAATTAAAACATAAAAGTGGCTCTTTCTGTCTCTGTTTTTTACAGGAAGCCAAAATGACACCAGGTCAGCAATGGAGGGTCATGGGGAACTGCTCCAGTTTCCTAATCAAGAGGAAGAAGATGGGGCTCCTGGGTGGCTCAGTAGGTTAAGCCTCGGCCTTCAGCTCAAGTCGTGATCCCAGGGTCCTGGGATCGAGCCCCGCATCGGGCTCTCTGCTTGGCAGGGAGCCCGGTTCCTCCTCTCTCTCTGCCTGCCTCTCTGCCTACTTGTGATCTCTCTCTATCAAATAAATAAATAAAATCTTTAAAAATAAAAAAAAATAAAAAAATAAAAAAGAGGAAGAAGATGTACAGCAGTGAGTCCCAAAACCCGAAGGTCCACACCTCTGCCACCAGGTGCTAATTCACAAGGTTGTGGACATGGAGCCAACAACTGATGGCAAAGGTGTCCTAAAGGTCACAAAGTGAAGAACCAGCCAGCAAAAGTCAGCCACTTCCTTGATGTGGGCCACCATCGACACGAACGCCCAGGCCACCCTCAGCAGCATGGTGCACACAATCCGCGAGAACGAGCACCGCACTCATCTGCATGTGGCAGCCGCCCCCGGAGCTAGCACCACCCCAGGCACAGAGAGAAGCTGTGACAGGAGAGCGGAAGCTGACCCACCCTCCAACAGCTTCGGAGCACAATCCCCAAAGCAGTAGAGACGCTGCCAGACTTTTCAATCAATATAAAAGTATGAATCAATAAATGTAAAAGCATCCAAAGTGAGAAGCAGATGTTGAAAAGTACAGGATGCTTTACATCTCTTCGTTTGACCTAATTGTTCTTCACCAACCTTCTCATTTTTTTTAAATAATTTTTTTATTTTTTTATAAACATATAATGTATTATTAGCCCCAGGGGTACAGGTCTGTGAATCGCCACAACCTTCTCATTTTTAAGGCACAACCACCACCACTAGACATCCCCAGTTTCAATAACAACAGTCAAAAATAGAAGCAAACAAAGCAAAAAGGACTACTTTCCAGCTTTTCATGTCATATTTTACACATAGTACACAAATGCCTGAAACTACCTCTGTTAAATATCAGCTATCCTTATGCTCCACTTTTCTTATTTATCAGGTTCAAGGGGATTTTTCCCCTATCTTTCAAATTATTAGTAAGCCAATCTAATTTTACCACAAGTTGAAGTGAAAATATTGACCAGGAACCCAAAACATCATCCTTGCTCTCTTTGCCTCTTCCCGGCCAATTCCCATCCCTCCCTGAACAGCGCCCCTCACAGGTCCACAATGCTTCAGCACCGAAATTCCCTGGAATCCTGGAGAATCACAGGAAGGTTTAGAACAAAGACAGGGAAACTGTTCGGAAACTGCTCTTACCTCCTGAACATTGGCCAGCTCCAGCAGTTCTCCAAAGACATATACTCCAGGAGCCTCCAACACTTGGCTTATGAGAGCAGTGAGGGCTGAGCCAGTGGTACCTTTGGCTAGTAAAATAAACTGTTCCAGGAGATTACTTGAGGGTTTCTGTTCACCTGCCATTCTCTGGCCTTGAGATCTGTCCAAAAGAAAACTGTTTCAGCCATTCTTCCTTATCCTTTGCAAAGTCTATGCTTATTTAATGCCAGATCAGACATCAGAATACTTCAATTTTATAATATCCAAAAAAGAAAAACAGTCCAGATGCTATAACCACTTTGTGAGATGGGCAGGATTCCACCTAGAGTTAAAGGAATTGTGTCCTTGCTCGGAGGTTGAAACAAACTTAAGAAAAGCCACTGCATCCCCATGTGGCAGTCTTTCAATAGCAGCACCTTTTAAGCCCTTAAACCTCACTAGACCCAAAGAAACACATAGGAGTTTCTTGTAGCTCTTCTATATTTACCTCACTTATAGATTGTAGTTAAGAAACAGAGAATTTTGCCCATACACAGAGGAAGCAGATATAAGCAACTGCAATCAGTTACAGCTTACACTATGTTATTAGAATCCCACCTACAGCCGATACAAATAAGGAAAACCACAAAAAGACAATTAAAGATCTTTTGTTTAATCAAAGAAGTCATTTAAGCCTGGAAAAAGGGAGAAAATCATAATGAAAGATAAGCAACATATTCAAACTAAGAAAATACATGCTGTCTAAATCCTTGAGGAAACTCCCCTTATTTGACCTCCTATAGCTATGTGATTTTACCAAACATGACTTCAGAATTTGTACAAAATCTCAAGAAAATAATAAAATGATTTGAGAAAACAATGAAGATATTGTATTGCCATCCTGAAGACATGAGGGGCCGAGGGTCCCTCAATTCTATAATCCACTTACATGCTGAATGTATGGGAATACACACTGCAGACCTACCCTGCAGGAGTCCTGTGTAAGAAAAGACTACTCCACCAACAACGAATTTGGGGGCACTGTGACAAAAAGAAGAAGAGGCAGAGTAAAGTGAAGAAGAGAATAATTCGAACGATAGTTTGGTGCAAGAGAAACCAAGTATTCCTGTGGAGGCAGGCATACAGAGCAGCAGTCCTTCCACAGTATGAAAGAAACAAGCATGTTGCCTCACTTAGGGTTACATAAGAATGTCTTGTCCCAAACAGAAAAAGCGAAGCGCTAGGGAAGAAAAGTTGCTGAGGAAGGAAGGGGTAAGAGGAGAGAGACCGGATAAGGCGGGAGAGAGGGGATGGAACGAAAACCTCCCCTCCAAGCTGACACGTGTGGAGATGAATGAAAGGGCCTGGGGTGAAGAGGGAGAAATGGACAGAAACTTTGGTCCCTTTAAAGAAAAAAAAAAAAAAAGAAAGAAAGAAAAATCTCGGCCTAAGGCGCAAAGCCTGTAGGGGCAAAGAGTAAGGAAGCGTTGAGAGTCCCTTTTTTTCTGAAGTGGGAGGGCCACAGGCGGCGGCTAGGGACATAGGGGAGCTGAATTCGCGTCTTGCCGGGGCGCTATTTTGATTCACAGCAGAGGGGCAAAGAGGCAGCTTCTGGGGGTGAGAAAGCGAGGAAAACCTCGGTTGAGGAACTGAGGGTTGCAGGCTGAGGCGGACTTTAAGGCCAGCGGCATTCTCCAGGCAGGGCCGCGGGTGTGGAGTGAGGAGCCGCGGGGCGCGCTCCCCGGGGCGGGGCCGGCGCGGTGTGGCCGCGGGCATTCCTGGAGACTGGCGCTAAGCCAGACTGCTGAGACAAGCCTGGCGCGCCGGGCCCCGCCCTTTCGCCGACCCCTACCTGCCCTCGCCGCCTCTCCGTCCTCTCGGTCGCTGGCTCGGCCTCCCGGCGCCCGTCCGCAGGTTGTCAAGCGTCCATGATCGGCCCGGCGTCCGACGCTTTTCTGTCTCCGCCGACCCGTTGGCCTTGCGGCTCCCCCGGAAGCCTCCCGCCGCTGCACTCGAGTTCCGCCCACACTAAGTTCCCCCCGCGGCGTTGGCAGCCTCAGACCTCCAGGGCTGCCTGGGCTTGGGAGAGACAGTCCGAGGTGGGTCGGTCCGAGGTGTGTCGTAGCCCAGGAACCAGGTAGAGAGGATCCTAAAGAGAGGAATGGAGTCTAGGCAGTGCGGGCGCCCAAACCATCGCCATCACCATCACCATCCTGGGCCCGAAATACACTGCTTTGGTCGAGCTTTACCTCTCAGGAGCTGCCTACGGCAGCTGAGGCTACCCCCGGATACAAAGATATATTAAGTGTAATAACAACTCCCGCTTATTGAGCGTTTTCCCATGTGCCAGGTGTGTACATTGTCTTGTTGAATTACCATAACTCTAAGCTTAAAAATCCAAAAGCTGGTTAAGTGGCAAGGTCGGCTTTGGACCCCGGGCTCTGGGAAGCCAAAGACCATATTCGTGACCTCTGTTCAGAAAACGTCTTATAAGAAAGAGATGGGTTGAGCCAACAATGGTTCTGTGAGCAAAATGACATCCGTGGCTCTCCTGGAAGAAGGCTAAGGAATGCTACACAGCTTAACACTTAAGCTGGTTCCTTTAAAGTACACACCAGAGACTTCTGGGTCTTAAAAACAAGGAAAAGGGTTCTATTTGCTTTTAGTGAATCCGAGTGCAGATATCAGACAAATGCAAAGGAGCCTAGCACCAACCCACTGGTTTATTAAAAAAATGTCTTGTTCTAATTTCTGTGTTGTAGAAAATTATACAAAGAGAAGAGAGGGTTCTTGCCCTCAAAAAGCTTCAGTGTGGGGGCGCCTGGCTGGCTCAGTTGGTAGAGCATAAGACTTTCAATCTCCAGTCGTGAGCTCAAGCCCCATATTGGGTATGGAGCATACTTTTAAAAAAGGGGGAAAAAACAAGCTTTCATGTATTAAGTGCTATGAGGGAGATATGAAAACACTTTGGAAGCACAGAAGAGAGTATGTATGTTGGGGAAGAGAAAACTGGCATCTTCTAGGCAAAAGGGGGAAGAGAGGACAGCAGACCATAGCACAAAGGCTTACTCCATGTAGCATATACTAATGCAGAAAAGAAACCCAGAGTGTCTGGAACCCAAGGTTCAGGGATGAGAAGTGAGGGCTGAAGACCTGGAGTCAGGTCATCAAGAGTCTTGTAAACCACATGCAAGGCACTACACCCGGTAAAAACCTTAGTACAGTGAAGTTTCTACCTGGGAGAGCACACGGCCCCTGAGAGAGACAGACCTGTTTGCCTATGACAGACAGTTGGTAGTACAACATACACAGTATGATAGCACAGTACCCCAGTGCTACAGATAATGGCTCCCCTGCCTGTGCTCTGGGGAGAGGTGATTTAAGGCACAGTTCTGGAGGAGATGAAGCTTGAGTTGAGCGTGGAAGATGAGCAAGCAAATCACAAAAAGTGTAAGCATGTAAAGGAGTTTTTATCTTAAGGGCATCGGGGAGCTACTCGGGGCTTTCAACCTGTAGAGAAGCATGAATAATTGGCACTTTAGGGGCGCCTGGATGGCTCAGTGGGTTAAGCCTCTGCCTTCGGCTCAGGCATGATCTCAGGGTTCTGGGATCGAGCCCCGCATCGGGCTCTCTGCTCAGTGGGGAGCCTGCCTCTCTGCCAGCTTGTGATCTGTCTCTGTCAAATTTAAAAAAAAAATTCTTGGGGCACCTGGGTGGCTCAGTGGGTTGGGCCTCTGCCTTCGGCTCGGGTCATGATCCCAGGGTCCTGGGATCGAGCCCCGCATCGGGCTCTCTGCTCAGCAGGGAGCCTGCTTCCCCCTCTTTCTCTGCCTGCCTCTCTGCCTACTTGTGATCTCTCTCTCTGTGTCAAATAAATAAATAAAATCTTAAAAAAAAAAATTGGCACTTTAGAATGATCACACTAGCTGCTATTGGACTGGATATTGAAAGAGCTGGAGGCAGGGAAACTCTCCGTGATTGATACAGTGTAGATAAGGGGTGTGAGATCCTGAAGGAAGGCAGTGGCAGTTGCACATAAAAAAGAAGGGACATTGTTGGAGTAGCATTTAGACTATAGATCTATCCCAACTTGGTGACAAGTTGAAGGCAGGAACAGGGAAGGAGGATATCATCCAGGATTATGGCTACGTAGGCCAGAGCTGTTTTGGAGGTGGTGTTAAGTGAATGGGACTGCAGAGGAGAAAAAGCAAATCTGGTGGTGGAGGGAAGACAACTAAGTTCTGTTTGAGTTCATAAATATTCTGGTAGTGCCTCCACTTCCTTCAGAAAAATGTCCAGACTGTGAAAACCCTTCTCAGTATGCTTCCCTCCTATCTTTCCAGCTTTGTCTTGCCCCACCCTCTTACAGTCCAAACTGCAGGCCTTCCCATGACCAACACAAATTGCACCTTCCCTCTCTGACACAGGGGCCTATGTTCAACCTTGCTCTCTCTTCTTTCTTTTGCAATGCTCTTCCCTCCTATTTGCCTGTTAAAATCTTACCAAGCCTGTAGGCAAAGATTTCTTAAATTTAATGCAAAAAAGCACTAATCATAAAAGAAAACACTGAACTATCGTACTACATTAAAATTAAGAATTTCTGTTTATTGAAAGACATCAGTGCGAGACTAAAAAGGCAAGCCACAGACTTGGAAAAGATATTTGTGAAGGCTGTATCAAAGAATTCCATATCCAAACTTTATAAAGAACTACAAATCAGTAAGAATAAGATGACAAAAAACCCAACTTGAAAAGTGGGCAAAAGACTTGAACAAGCACTTCACAAAAGAGGACACTGAAAGAGTCAAAAAGGATATGGAAAGGTGCTCAACACCAGAGACAATGTAAGAAAAAACTATTAATAAGATACCACATTTAGGGGCACCTGGGTGGCTCTGGGTTAAGCCTCTGCCTTGGGGTCAGGTCATGATCTCAGGGTGCTGGTATTTGAGCCCCACATTGGGCTCTCTGCTCAGCGAGGTGCCTGCTTCCCCCCCTCTCTGCCTGCTGCTCTGCCTACTTGTGATCTCTCTCTCCCTGTCAAATAAATAAATAAAATCTTAAAAAAAAAAAAAGATACCACATTTAGCCAAAATACCTCAGTTATAAAGACTTGTAAGACCCTGTTTTGACAAGACTAAGACTCATCTAGAATTTTCTTATATTGCTGGTGAAGGCTAACATTGGCAATACCTACTACTATTGCTGATCATATGCAAACTGTACAAGCCAGCTACTCCTCTCCTAGAAATGAGTGCAGAGTCTGAAAAAAGAAACCTGTAAGAACACGCACTGCAGCTTTGTTAACAAAAGCCCAAAACTGGTAACTGATAACCTAAATACCCATCAACAAACTAGACAAATATTGCTAGATACCTACGACGTAATACTAGTGAGCAATTAAAAAAAAAAGTTACTGTTCCATACAACATGGACGAATCTCACAAAAACAACTGATGAACAAAAAAAGCCAGACTCCCAGTGTACTTACTGTATGATTACATTTAAATGAAATTCACGACAAAACTGATTTATGGTAATAGCAGTCAGAAGAGTGGTTATCAGGATGAGAGGATGTGGTGCCGATTGGGAAGGGGAACAGGGGTGCTGGGAATGTTCTATATCTTAATTTAGGGGGTGGTGAACACAGGTGTATACGTATAGAAAAACAGTGCCCTTCCTGCATATGTCATACATCATTAACAAAAAAATTTAAGATAAAATTTTATCTTAAAAATTTAAGATAAGGGACGCCTGGGTGGCTCAGTTGGTTAAGCGGCTGCCTTCGGCTCAGGTCATGATCCCAGCGTCCTGGGATCGAGTCCCACATCGGGCTCCTTGCTCCGCAGGGAGCCTGCTTCTCCCTCTGCCTCTGCCTACCACTCTGTCTGCCTGTGCTCGCTCTCTCTCTCTCTCTAACAAATAAATAAATTAAAAAAAAAAAAAATTTAAGATAAAATTTTTTAACAGAAAAAAAAAAATCCACCCATCCTTCAAATTCAAACGCCCCCTCCTCCATCAGTTTTGCCAACTGGAATTAATCTTTCCATCAGAACCTCTTGTGGCATTCTGCTGACCTTTCCCTTATGACATTTATTGCAGCTCCTCTTGAATCTCAGCAGACTTTCCTTTTTTCCCTAACTAGATGGTTATCTTCCTGATGACAGTGACAATGCCTTTCACCCTTTACCGGAAACCTGAAAAGGTTCTTTGTTGAATTACAATGGAAGGAAAAATTGGGTGGTTGCCTAGATGGGTGAAAGGGGGATGGGAAAGGAAGGAAAGCCTAGTAAAAGAGATAGGAAATGTCCAAGGAAACCTTCGCCTTCACAATTTTACCTAGTTCCTAAAATCACATTAAATGTCACCTTGAGCAACAAACAAAGAACAAATCAAACCACTAAGTTCTTCCTAGACTGAAAATAAACAAACATCACACTCCTTCCCTTGCAGGAAATCCACCAAATGAATGCTTGCCTAACCTCTGGGTGTTTCAACGTGGATGGGGAAACTTCACCAAGGAGAATAATCACATAGCCATGTTGCTAAAAATATCGCCACCTTCATGTGGTGTAAACAGCGCAGACTGCGGGTCAGGAGACTTAGAGCCGAATTCTAACTCTGCCCCAACTTGCTGTAACCGGTGGACAATCTCTTCACCTCTCTGGGCCTCAGTTTCCTCGTATGTAAAACAAGAGGAGTTGGATTGGCAAATTCTCGTAATAACCCTTCCGGTATACAATCGATCTCTCTCCCAGTCCAACACAGGAGCACACCAGAAACCCCTGCAAAACAAGTCGAAGGCGCCCCAGACCAACAAACAAGCACGATCTGAAGGAGTCATTTTGTCATATTATCTTCCACGGTTTAATCAGTGTTTTTGTTTGTTGTTTGCAGCCTTACCATGATTTGCAGGAGATTTCTGAGTTCCATATAAACAGATGTTACCTCTCTGTGGGCTGTCATCCTCTTCTGGGAGTTAAGGGGGTCTTCCCGCCCAGTTTCAAGTCTCCGAATTCAGAAACCCCCAAAGCTGAGGGAGGTTTACGAATTTGCGCACACTGCGCGGCACACTGGAGTCTAAGTTACAGAGGAACAGGGTGCAGGGAGTGCTGGGATTTGTAGTCCCTGGGCCTCTTTGTTGCGTGCTGGGATCTGTGGTCCCCCCCCCCGCCCCGACCGGGCCCTCCCCCTGGAATGCTGGGAAACGTAGTCCCTCTCACATCGCACAGTGCAACGCGCAGTCACCTCAGAGCCTTAGTGTGCCCTGCGGAGGGAGCGGGCCCCTCGAGCCTCTGCAGATTTGAAGTCAACCCTCCGCTGGGGCAAACTCTAGGCAACAAGACCTAAAGAAAAATTTGTCCTACGGGACTTCCCGGGGAGGGCCCTTCCCACTGACGCTCGTCGTCCCTCGGCGAAGCCGCTGAGTGTTTCTATTGGCTGCTTAGGGTGCCAATCGGCGAGGTGAGCTTTCCATTGGCTTTGGGGCGGGCGCTCCGAGGCTAGGGGGAAGGAGAAGGGATCAGGAGCGGGAGCTGAGGGGAGGGAGAGGCCGGTCCGGGTCTGGCCGCTGCCTCTGCTCGCCCGAGGTCTCCAGGCCGGGGTGCAGCTCAGTCCTCCGTTCCTGGGCACCGTCTGCGAGGCTTCGCCGGGCCAGCGTGAGAGAGCCGCGGGCGGCGGCCGCCGCAACATGTCAGCCAAGGACGAGCGGGCCAGGGAGATCCTGAGGGGCTTCAAACTGTATCCGCCCGGGAGCGGGGCGGGGCCGGGAGGACTTGGGAGGTGGCCTCTCGCTGAGGAGACCGGCCGGGGGCGGGGGCCGCGCCAGGTGGGCACCGGACGGGAGCGCGGCGGGAGGGGACAGAGGGAACGGCGTCCGGGGCCCCCGGCGGGACCGGGCACTGGAGACGGGGCGGGGGGAGTCCTGAGGGAGGAAGGGGACGTTGTCTGGAGCCCCGGGCACTGGAGGCGGAGGACCCCGGACGCAATTGGGCTGGGAGAAGCGCCCGGCGTCGGAAACGGGCTTCGGGGAGGCCGGCTTGGGTCCGAGCCTCGGCCCGAACCCAGAGGCCGGGAAGGGGCTGCGGCCCGCAGGGAAGGACTGAGGGGGCGCGGTGAGCTGGCCTCGGAAACCCGCAGCCCTTTTGGCGGGAAGCCCCCGGGGGAGCAGGAAAAAGTGACTCGGAGCGAGTGACCTTGTGTGGGACAAATGCAAATACTTGCGCTAAACTCTCCCGGGTTCCCCTATCCCACCCGACCCCCGCCTTGTTTCCACAACTTCTCTGCCTCACTTGTGGCTCCTTCCAGGGCTGGAGCCGAGGAAGGTGGGCAAAGAGAAGCCCGGGATCGACCTCATCTTAACTCTGTCTTGGCCTTTTGAGGCATTGGATGGTGGCTGCTTCTTTCTCAGCTTTTCGCTTTTCTGTCCAGCGAAGTGAGGACCCTAAACTCGTGCGTGAGGTGCCTTGAAGTGTTTTGGTGTTGCACTGGGACTCCTGGCAAAGGTATCTGCTCGCTCGTGTTTGTGTGGTTAACGCGTCGACAAGGTGGAGCTGTCCAGCAATTACTTGATTACGTTGGGGAGACGGTAGGATTTAGCAGGATAGAGAAATCATTGCCTCGGGCCTGTTGTGCCGCTTGTGCAACCTTCGCTCCTTAAAGTAGTGAGGAAACCTCGTGTTTTAATGGAGGGTCGATCTGTAACCATAGGATCCTGGACATTCCAATTTCAGATTTTCCTGCTGACCTTTTTTTCTTTTTACATGGTGTGCGTACAATATGGAACATTCTCAAATTCTTCTCTCAGTGAAATTGTAGTCATCACTTTAGATCTGCTCCCCTAAAAGGAGATTGAGTGAGGCACTTTTCTCTGAGCTGCCTGTGTTTTCACAATGCCCATTTCACCCCTGCAAATTTTAATTGCTTTGTCACCGTCAGAGACCAAGTCGGTAGTAAATTTTAGAACACAAAATGCAAAAAAGTTACAGGATGCTTTGGATTTGCAAATGAAAAGTTTCGAATGGAAGCTGACCTGCTCTGCTTCTTTTGAAAAAACCGATTGGCATTATCACCTAGGCGTAATGCTATTCCTGATAAACTTTTTCAGTACTTTAAGGTAGTGAAGTTTAGTAACAACCTCTTTTATAGCTTCATCTATCTTGTGGTGTTTCTCTTCATAATGGCAGCTATAAGTAAATAGGGATGGCTGAAGTGTTAGAAAAGCTATGACACAAATTTTATTTTTCACTTAAGTAATTTATATTGTTACTTAACGTGTGTGCTATAGACAGTAAAACCGGAGACTGGAGAATTGAGAGATTTCAGAAGCACCACTTTTGTGCGATTGGAGTAAACACATTGCTGAAAGCAAGAATCTTTTTCATGGCTTTCAGACAAAGCAGAAGGGGAAAGTTTAACTTCTTACCTCAGTCTGGGCTCAGTCTGGTGAAGCTGTTGAAAAAGAGGCCAAGGGACAAATGTGAAAAAAAGTAGAAAGCAGAACCTGCATCAGCCCCCTAAAGGGCAGGTGAATTAACCAGTTCAATGATGACCTTAGTGTGTTAAGAAACAGGCTTTCAGAGAAGGTTTGACCTGAGCTGATTAAATCTCAACAGAAGAAGCCACATAAAAAAGTTAGCATGGTAGCAAGAAGATACTCATCCTCTGGTAGCCTTTATTGACATCTGAGGATTGAGAGAGAAAGGGAAAGGAGTTCTAGAATTTGCCCACTACCTTCAGGACAAAAACAATGTTTTAGTAAAACAAACTACCTATTGTCCCCCTTTATTATTGGGTAAATTGTTTTTCTGAACTTCCACTGTATCTGTTTCTGTTAAGAGTTTTTTCTACTAAAAAAAAAAAGCTCCGTTATATTCTCCTACAAACAATGACAGTACTCATTTCCACATTGACTATGTCTATCTTTTATATTTTTGACAATTTAGACAAGTAATACTTGTTTTAATTTGTATTTCCCTGGATACCTAGCTCCTTGAATAGGTAATGGAGCATAGTGGTTAAAAGCAATTCTGGACCGTAGAGCTGTACTGTCTGTGTTAGAATCCCAGCCTTGTACTCTTGGTTGTGTGTCCCTGAGCAACTTCTTTAACCTCTACCTCAATTTCCTCATCTGTTGTGAAGATCGAATGAGTTGATAGCTGAAGCATTTAGAAAAGCACCTGATGCCTAGTAAACATTATGTAGTAGCTCTTTTTTTTTTTTTTTTTAAGATTTTACTTATTTGTCAGAAAGAGGGAGAGTGCTTGAGCAGGGGAAGAGGCAGGCAGAGGGAGAAGCAGGCTCCTTGCTGAGCAAGGAGCCTGATGTGACTGATGGGCACTCAATCCCAGGACCCTGGGATCATGACCTGAGCCAAGGACAGACGCTTAACTGACTGAGCCCACTCAGGCATTCCTATAGTAGTTCTTCTTATTATTAGAGTAGTTGCAAAATCTTCTGTTTGGCAGTTTCTTTTCCATGAATTGCCTGTTGATTTTGTTTTTGCCCATTTTACTATTGAATTTTTTACTTACTGGTTTGTAGGTGTTCTTTATTTTAATACCATTTGCCTGTTCTGTATGTTGCAAATATTTTTCATCAACGTATTGCTCATCTCCTTTTTTATTGAACAAATGTTATTTATTTATTTATTTTCAAAGAGTTTATTTGAGAGAGAACATGGTGTTGGGGGAGGCCAGAGGGAGAGGGAGAAGTGGACTCCCCACTGAGCAGGCAGTCCAACTGGGGGCTTGATCCCAGGACCCTGAAGGCAGATGGTTGTCTGACTGAGCCACCCGTGTGTTCCTGTTGAACAAGTTTTAAATTATCATTTAAAATGCATCAATATTTTACATGTGACGTCTGCCTTTTGTGTCCTTTTTTTTTTTTTTTAATTTATTTATTTGAGAGAGAGAGAGAGACAGAGATAGTGACAGAGAGCCCAAGCTGGGAGGAGAGGGAGAAGCAGGCTCCTCACTGAGTTGGGAGCCTGATGCGACACTCAATCCCAGCACCCTGGGATCAGGACCTGAGCCAAAGGCAGATGCTTAACCAATTGAGCCATCCAGGCACCCCTGCATTTTGTGTCTTAAAGATTTATTTACTTGAGTGAGAGAGAGAGAGAGTGCATGTGGGCCATGCATCACACCCCCTCGCACAGGCACAATCAAGAAAAGTGGGGGAGGAAGAGGGAGAGAATCTCAAGCAGACTCCCCCTGATGTAGAGCCCAACTCAGGGCTTGATCTCTCCATTCTGAGATCATGACCTGAACTGAAATCAAGAGTTCGATGCTTAACCTACAGAGCCACTCAGGCACCCTTGCATTTTGTGTCATAAGAAGACCTTCCTGACCATGGGCAAGTCACTCCACTGTCTCTTTCCATCCGTTTCTTTAATATTCAGACAGATAAAAATCATAGGATCTACTTCATAAGTTTGCAATACAGATTAAATTAATTGTTATGACTAAAGAAACAAAACAAAACTTTTCTTACCTCAAGATTAAATATTCTATGTTCTCATCTCTTTTTAATGGTTAGTTCTTTAATCCACCTGGAATGTTTTTACACAAATTATATGTGGTAGAAATCTAACTTCTTGTGCTATTTTATTTTTTTTTTTTTTTTTTTTTTTAAATTTGAAAGCAGTTTTTTTTTTTAAGATTTTATTTATTCACTTGACAGACAGAGATCACAAGTAGACAGAGAGGTAAGCAGAGAGAGGAAGGGAAGCAGGCTCCCCGCTGAGCAGAGAGCCCGATGCAGGGCTCGATCCCAGGACCCTGAGATCATGACCTGAGCCGAAGGCAGAGGCTTTAACCCACTGAGCCACCCAGGCGCCCCTTCTTGTGCTATTTTAAAGTGGTACTTAATTTTTCCATTACCAACCTCAGCCCCCAGAAATGACCTTTATTGATATTTTAATATAACCTTCCAATGTGGCTAATGTAGTATATTTGCTTTTATAAGAATTGAATTTTAGGGGGGCCTGGGTGGCTTAGTAGGTTAAAGCCTCTGCCTTCGGCTCAGGTCATGATCTCAGGGTCCTGGGATCGAGCCCTGAATCGGGCTAACTGCTCCGCAGGGAGCCTGCTTCCTCCTCTCTCTCTGCCTGCCTCTCTGCCTAGTTGTGATTTCTCTCTGTCAAATAAATAAAATGAAAAAAAAAATAGCTTGGAAAAAAAAAAAAGAATTGAATTTTAGGGGGGCCTGGGTGGCTCAGTGGTTTAAAGCCTCTGCCTTTGGCTCAGGTCATGAACTCAGGGTCCTGGGATCGAGCCCCGCATTGGGCTCTCTGCTCAGCGGGGAGCCTGCTTTCCCCCCTCTCTCTCTGCCTGCCTCTCTGCCTATTTGTGATCTCTGTCTGTCAAATAAATAAATAAAATCTTAAAAAAAATTGAATTTTATAAGAATTGAATCATAAGCATTATTTTATAACTTATTTTTTCTCTTAATAATTTTTCTCTTAATAATTAATTTACCATGTTCATAACTTCCAAAGATGTTTACTTTTAATTGCTTTCTTTTCTTTTTTTCCTTAAGATTTTATTCACTTATTTGACAGAGAGAGAGAGAGTATAAGCCAGGGGGAGTAGCAGGGTGGGGGGAGAAGTAGGCACCCCGCTAAGCAGGGAGCTCAATTCGGAGCTTGATTCTAGGACCCAGGGATCATGACCTGAGCTGAAGGCTCACGTCCCTTTAATTGCTTTCCATGACATAAATTTGTCATAGTCCTTTTACGCAAGTTTTCCAGTGTAGCCTATATAATGCACTGTTCTGCCTCTTCAAACTGCTTTTCCTCAACATAAATACAGTTGGCCCTTGAACAACACTGATTTAAACTGTGCAGGTCCACTTAAATAAGAATTTTTTCAATAACTATGGTATACAGTATTGTAAATGTATTTTCTCTGCCTTATGATTTCTTAAGAACATTTTTTTTTTTTTTATTTTCAGTGTAACAGTATTCATTGTTTTTTCACCACACCCAGTGTTCCATGCAATCTGTGCCCTCCCTAATACCCACCACCTGGTTCCCCCAACCTCCCACCCCCCGCCCCTTCAAAACCCTCAGGTTGTTTTTCAGAGTCCATAGTCTCATGGTTCACCTCCCCTTCCAATAAGAACATTTTTTCCTCTAACTTATTTTGGGGCACCTGGGTGTCTCAGTCATTAGGCATCTGCCTTCGACTCAAGTCATGATCTCAGGGTCCTGGGATCAAACCCCACATCGAGCCCCACATCGGGCTCCCTGCTCCTCGGGAAGCCTGTTTCTTCCTCTCCCACTCCCCCTGCTTGTGTTCTCTCTCTCACTGTGTCTCTCTCTGTCAAATAAATAAATAAAATCTATTTTTAAAAAAAGAATATGAGGGACGCCTGGGTGGCTCAGTTGGTTAAGCGGCTGCCTTCGGCTCAGGTCATGATCCCAGCGTCCTGGGATCGAGTCCCACATCGGGCTCCTTGCTCCGCAGGGAGCCTGCTTCTCACTCTGCCACTCTGTCTGCCTGTGCTCGCTCGCTCTCTCTCTCTCTCTCTCTCTCTCTCTGACAAATAAATAAATAAAATCTTTAAAAAAAAAAAAAAAAAAAAAAAAAAAAAAAAAAAAAAAAAAAAAAAAAAAAGAATATGGTACATAATACATATAACATACAAAATACATGTTAATTGACTTTATGTTATCAGTAAGGCTTATAATCAACAATAGGCTATTAGTAGATAAGTTTTGGAGGAGTCAAAAATTAGACACAAATTTTCAACTATGAAGATAGTTTGTGCCCTGACCTGTATACAACTTTATTAAATTAATATCAAGAAACTAACAGCCTACCATAAGAAAGATTGTGCTTTTATAATTTTATTATTCTTTTTTTTAAAGATTTTATTTGGCAGATCACAAGTAGGCAGAGAGGCAGGCAAAGAGAGAGCGGGAAGCAGGCTCTGCTGAGCAGAGAGCCCCATGTGGGGCTCAATCCCAGGACCCTGAGATAATGACCTGAGCTGAAGGCAGAGGCTTAACCCACTGAGCCACCCAGGCGCCCATATAATTTTATTATTCTTATACCATTTGGAATTTGCTTTGGTCTAAGATATGAAGTAGTGATTTAACTTTTCCTTTGAAGATTAGCTAATTGCCCCATTTACTTGTACTCCAGAAGTTAATATAATATCTAGAATATAAATGATTGCCTCCAGGGGCACCTGACTGGTTCCGTTGGTGGAACATGTGGCTCTTGATCTTGAGGTCGTGAGTTTGAGACCCACGTTGAGTGTAGAGGTCACTTAAAAATAAAATCTTTAATTAATAATAATCTAAGTGGCTTAGTCGGTTAAGCATCTGACTCTTGATTTTGGCTCAGGTCTTGATCTCAGGGTCATGTGATGAAGCCCCACATCAGGCTCTGCACTGGGCATGGAGCCTGCTCAAGATTCTCCCTCTCCCTCTCACTTTCTCTCTCTCTCCCCCTCTCAAAAATAAGCAAATAAATAAAATCTTTTAAAAATTAAAAAAATAAACAACTGCCTACAAATCAGTAAAATAAGTGGGTGAGCTGGGTGGCTCAGTCAGTTAAGCATCTGCCTTCAGCTCAGGTCATGATTTTGGGGTCCTGCGATTGAGCCCCACACCTGGCTCCCTGCTCACTGAAGAGCTTGCTTCTCCCTCTGCCCCATCCCCCTGTTTGTGCTCTCTCTCGCTCTCACTCTATCTCAAATAAATCTTTTTAAAAAATAAATGTTTAACTCAAAATGGACAAATAATATAAACAAAGAGTTCACAGAAGAAAACTACAGGTAGCCAATGAATATATTAAGAGATGTTCAGCCTTAATAAATCAACAGACTGTCTCTTTTTTCCCAATTAATTAACAAAAATGTAAAAAGTTGACAATAGGGGCTCCTGGCTGGCTCAGTCAGTAGAGCATACGTCTCTTTTATTTATTTATTTTTTAAGATTTTTTTTTTTTTTTTTTTTTTTGACAGAGAGGAAGAGATCACAAGTAGACAAAGCAGCAGGCAGAGAGAAGGGAGAAGCTGGCTCCCCGCTGAGCAGAGAGAGCCCGATGCGGGGCTCGATCCTAGGACCCCAAGACCATGACCTGAGCCGAAGGCAGAGGCTTTAACCCACTGAGCCACCCAGGCACCCCTCCTTTTTTTTTTTCTTTTTTTAAGATTTTATTCATTTATTTGAGAGAGTGCACAATCTGGGGGAGGGGCAAAGGGAGAAGGAGGAGCAGACTCCCCACTGAACAGGTAGCTGGATACCGACCTTGATGCCAGTATCCTGGGATCAGGATCTGAGCTGAAGGCAGACACTTAATGACTGAGCTACCCAGGCGCCTGAGCATGCAATTCTTGATCTTTGGGTTTTGGGTTCCAGCCCCACAAGGGGCACGGAGCCTACTATAAATAAATCAATCAAAATCAATAATATTCAGTATTGACAACTGTTTGGGGGGAAAGGGACACTTCACTTGCTCTGTGTGTGTGTGTGTGTGTGTGTGTGTAGGTGTAGCTTTTATGGAGAAACTTATGAGTAACTGCAGCAGAGCAGAACAGTAGTTAAAGAGTTCGGTGGTTAAGAGTGTGGTATCTAGGTTCAGACTTACTGCCTTCAGCATTGTTACCCTAGACAGAGCATTCAAACTCTAAACCTCAGTATCCGTATAATTTCCTCAGAGTGTTGTTAGAATTACATGAGACTGCATATAAAATAATTAGTATAGGGCCTGGCACATAGTAAGTAATAAATGTTAACTATGTTATTATTTGTTTTATTAATAATTATTAACATTATAACAATAACAGTGGTATTAATATTGCTGCAAAGCCAGTTTTTTTCTGAGATAAACCAGTGCCTTTATGCTGTTATGCTGTTACTAAGAAAATAGAATATGTCTTTTTTTACCTTGTTTACCTTGTTTTCTGGGAAGTAGTTACATTTCAATTTATGACAGCTTAGCAGAAAAGGAATTAGTTTGGCTCAGAAGGTTTCTGAAAGTACCTTTCACGTGTTTTCTCTCATTCCCTCTCCATAGTTTGGTCCTGGATCCCCCACATCATCTTTCTCATAGCATCCTTTTTTTTTTTTTTTTAGATTTTATTTATTTATGTGACAGAGATCACAAGTAGGCAGAGAGGCAGGCAGAGAGAGAGGAAGGGAAGCAGGCTCCCTGCTGAGCAGAGAGCCCGAGGAGGCGGGACTTGATCCCAGGACCCAGGGACCGGGACCGTGACCTGAGCCGAAGGCAGAGGCTTTAACCCACTGAGTCACCCAGGTGCCCCTCTCATAGCATCTTGATCTTCGACTTTGCTTCTAGTCAAAAATATTTGGCTTTAAATCTTCTGTTTGTTTAGATTTCCTTATTAAAAATAGTAGACTGTTGAACTTCTCTTGAAAGTCAGTATTCCCTAATATATGCCTTGGCCAAGTGTTAAAAATGAGTTTGATTTTTGAGTTTATGATTTTCTAAAATACGGTTTTTGTTTATCAACTCAAGCTCTGGGGAGGCAACCAGAACACAGTACTCATAAAGCCAATGAATACTGTTGATCACAGATTGTCCAGTCATAAACTTCATGTAGATTATGATTGGTAGTATGTTTTCCAGGATGAGAAGTTGTTATTGTTACCCTGAATGAATTAAATGAAGTTATGCCCTATTGATCATGTTATTTAGGATTTTTAAATGGGCATTCCTGCTTTCACATTTTGGGGAGGAATTTTGAAATATAATTATAGTCTTCAGATCTTCTAAATTTCTTTGAGGATTCTGTATGTGGTTTATAGTGAAACATTATAGTAACTTCTGGAGAAATGCAACAGAACATGGTGAGACTCCCATGAAAAATTCTGGCTATATTGGCACTGTATTTGATAAAGGGCTAGCAGTGGTGCTGAGGTTTGACCGCTATGGGTTCCTATTAAGCTTGACCTCACTTTTGGCTCACAGGCCTCCCTTGTAAGCAGTCTGCACCCTCAGATCTGCATGGTAGAGGAAAACTTGACCAAACGTAGGGACCAAACCCTATTCCTGAGCTTTAGCATCATAGGAAGGTAGTTTAAAGGCCATTGTGACAGGGCGCCTGGGTGGCTCAGTGGGTTAAGCCTCTGCCTTTAGCTCAGGTCATGATCTCAAGGTCCTGGGATCGAGCCCCACATTGGGCTCTCTGCTCAGCAGGGAGCCTGCTTCCCCTTCTCTCTCTGCCTGCTGCTGCCTACCTGTGATCTCTCTCTCTGTCAAATAAATAAATAAAATCTTTAAAAAAAAAAAAAAGTCTATTATGACTAGTAACCTAAAGTTTCCAACCAGTGCTTGAATACTTAAAACTCAGATTGTCAAGATGTTAAGAGTACTGTTCCTTTTTTGCTTTTGACCTGATGATAATTTTGAAGCTGAGAGGAAAAACAAGTATATTTTCTTACAGTCCATCCACAAAAGTCTCGTGATTGGCAAAGAAGTCCCACATGTGAGGAACTTGTTTGGTCTACAATGAGAGGTCATGGCTAAGTCCATCTGGTCCAGAGGAGAGGCACTGGAATCATGTGGAGAATGGGAAGGCTTGACCTGAAGATGAAGAATTAAGAATGAAGAATGAGTGTTCTAAAGTTTAAAAAGCTGTTCTAGAGAGAAAGAATTAAATGTGTTCTATTTGGCTCTCAGAGAAGGGTAGATGTTATAGGGGACGAAGTTTATTTAGCCCAATTACCTGAAAGGGGGGAAAAAAAGCATTTTCCAGAAAGTATTTTAAGCAGCAAATGGATGTTCCTGTCCATCAGGAGAATTGCAAAGGGAAATTTTGTGTGCATCAAGATAAGGTGTTAGAGATATGATCTCCAGAAGGACTCAAATCATTTTCCAATACCACAATTCTTTGATTTGGTGACAATCATTCTTAATTAACGAGGATTCTTTTCAGCAAGTATTTCTATTTAGATATGAGCTAGACCTAAAATAGGCAAAACATTTTTTGTAATTTGACGTAATTAAAACAAGACATCATTTCCATTTTGTTTTTCAGACAACTCTTTTCTTAGATGCTCAGTATTGATGAAGTATTCTATTTAGCGTATTGTGGACCCATTGATTCAGAGTCCTGGAGAGCAATTACTATCTCTGAATTTAGATAAAATCTAGAGAACTAAACAAATAACTCTAATGTAAATAACACTTTAAATATAGCCATAAGAAGAAAGGGGGTGACCTAATAATATTTGACATTCCTATAGTCTTTTTCAGTTTTTCAAACTACTTTGATATACTATTGCATTATTGCAATAACTCTATATATTGCTCTGCTCACTTTATAAATGGGAAATTAAGGATTGATGAGGTTATCCCTGAGATTAAGGCAGAACCTGAAGGTTCTGAGTACAGGAATGTCAGATACGATTAGGCCACCCCCTTTCTTCTTGTGGCTATATTTCAAGTGTCACAAAATAAGTGCCTAAGTAGCATAAAGTGCTGTAGTATCTCAGAAGAAGGTTGACTACTCCTGGAGGTGTTGTTGAAGGGTTTAGAATTGTTCTTGGAATAGGATCTTAAAAGAGAGATGAGTAGGTGTTGAGCAGCTTAATTTTCAAGATCCTGAAGAGTAACAGAGGAAGGAAAGTGACATGAAACATGCAGGAAGAGAGTGCTTTGCAGGGGATTTGGGATCAAGGATGAGGAGGAATGAGAGTCAAAAACAAGTCCTTGGAATTGCTGGAAATTGAATTCGTTCACTGAATATTTGAGACTACTAAGAGTCTCATGATATCTTATAGGTCGTTGGTGATCTTTTTGAGAGTAGCTGATACTTGAGGAAACAAATTAGGTATAATCTGCCGGGATTAGAAAATGGATGATAGATGAGGAAATTAAGTCACTTTACTTTTTAAGAATTTAAAGAATACTTTACTTTTTCTAGAAATCTGGTGACCTAGGAATGCAGAGATCAAAGAAGTAGCTTGAGGAGGTAGGTCTTATTAAAGAATGAAAATCACTGGGGTGTCTGGCTGGCTCAGTCAGTGGAGTGCGCGATGCTTAATCTTGGGGTCATGAGTTTGAGCCCCATGTTGGCTGTAGAGAATCCTTAATTAAAAAAAAAAGAATGGAAATCACTTATTTAAGCTATCTAACTTTGTGCAAATTGCTTAACATCTCTAAAACAAGGAGAATACTTGCTTTGTCTGCTTAACAGAGATGTTCTGAAATTTGAGTGAAATAGTATATGCCAACTCTCTTTAAAAACCATAGCTCTACAGGGGCACTGGCGTGGCTCATTCAGTTGGGCGTCTGCCCTCAGCTCTGGTCATGATCCCAGGGCTCTAGGATCAAGCCCCACATTGGGGTACACGCTCAGCAGGGAATCTGCTTCTACCTCTCCCTCTCCCCTCCCCCTTCTGTGCTCGCTCACTCACTCTTTGTCTCTCAAATAAATAAATAAAATCTTTAAAAACCAACAGCAAACACCATAGCTCTACAAATGCATTGTGCTTACTGTAGCATGGTTTCAATTATTTATCTTTGTTTTAAAGTTCAGGGTTGCTGTCTCTTTTGCCAGTTTGTAGGTTTCATGTTTCAGGGTATTGATAAAGCCAGAGTCTTAGTGATTCTTTTTTACCCCAGCTTAGACATCTGAAGCCTTTTTTCACAATTCTGGAAGTAGTGACTGTTGAACTGATAGCAGAGGAAGCCCTCTACATGACACATATGTCCCACTTGAAAAGCAAAATTATCTTTGCCTTTTCTTTTTTTAAGAGGCTTCTAACTTGAAGAAGTTGATTTCCCTCTCAATACTGTAGCATGTTTTTAAAACTAGGTAAAATTCACAGATCTCTGAATGTGGCTTTTGATAGGATTCCAAGCAATATCCTTATGCCTCCAAATAACATATAGGAAATAGTGGCTGAACCTTTTGGGAACACACCCTTGGGGAAGGGCCTTGTATTATCTCCATGGCTGTGTCTATTCTAGCTTGTTTCTGACCAGTCTCAGGCACATAACTGCACACATTAGTAGAGAAATGGACCTATGAGGGAAAAAAAGGTTAGTTTCATTTGACTTTGCTTGTGAGAAGAGTGTGTTATGTTTCAAATAGTGATCTTCTCATTGCTAAATTACTTGCCTCCACTGTTTCCTAGGCCAGTTTGAATTTTGATTGTATGCTTTCCAAGCACAGTGCCTTTGTCAGGGGCAGAGTATTATTTCACAGGGATATCACCACTGATTACAGTGCTGCATATTATGTTTCAAGGATACTGAAACCTGGTTTCTCAGGGATCCATTTATATTTTTCTCACCTCATCCCCCATAAATAGGAAAACTACCATGGGGAAAATCACCAATTAGGATTGGTTCTCACGAATGTGAGGATACATACAGGATGCTCTGTCTAACCAATGCTAGTGCAGAAAAAGCCTAGAAGGAGGGCTTTGAAAGAAGTGATATTTAAGAATTAATGAAACTTTGGGACGCCTGGCTGGCGCAGTCGGTAGAGCACACGACTCTGGATCTCAGGGTTGTGAGTTCAAGTCCCATGTTAGGTTGGAGGTTACTTTAAAAATAAATTAATACAAATTAAAAAAAAGAAGAATGAAGGTGGGAGTAAGAAACAGAAATGAGTTCAGAAAGTGAGCAAGGAGGGGCAAGTTTGAAAGGGGAGAGATCATGAAGGCAGAGTGTTTAGGGAGCAAGAAGAAGAAAAAAGGCCACAACCCAAAACTAGGGAAGCAGAGCAAAGAAAGGAATTCCTTTAAAAAAAAAAAAAAGGAAAGAAAGAAAGGCATTCCTATGATGAAAATGCGTAGGATACCACCAAATAGAGACTCCCTTTGTTTATTGCTAGTCTGTACAGCTGCTTTCAGCCCAGAGGAATGAGAAGACAGAGGTTTTTCTTCATGCCTGTGCCCTTGGTCCTGAAGCTTTTGCCTGTATTACTGTGGTCTGCCATGGTAGACATTAGCATATATCAGTATGTGCTGAGTCAGCCACTTTGCCTGGAAATTCTACTTACCTTGAAATTCCTCAAACTATAGGTAATGAACCGCATGCCCATATATAATTTACAGATACTCTGCCAAGTCGTGAATTCAACTTAATGTAGGATGGGCTTTTAAATTCTGATGCGTTTTTACCTGCAGTTTGGCTGACTGACTAGCTGTTCTCCTTAGGGAGAATGGGATTTTTTTGATGCTTGCTTTGCTGCTTGTTTTTGCTGAGCTCCAGGTCTAAGTTGCCCTTGGCACAGCTTTCTGAATTCTGAATGAGCAGTTCTCCTTGGCTCCTGGACACTCTTCAGTGAGCTCTGCCTTCTGGTTGCTCAGACTGAGAGGGAGAGTTCTAGCAACTTGCTCTCTGTTACTTGTGACTCTGTGACTTGCTCTCTGTTACTCATTGTGGTTCACCACACATCTGAGTGTCAGTTCGGTGTGGAGCACTGAGAAGGGATAAATAGTATTGTGCCCGTGGAACTTGACTTGCAAATTTGACTGACATTCTGATGAGTACTTCCGTGCTGGTGTAAACACATCTATAGGTACACTGAGGAGGGATCAGGTAGCCTTGCCTCAGGGTGTATCAGGGAGCACAATCAGAGAGGAAGTTGACACAGCACTGTGACTTTAAGGAGCATCCTAGAGTGGGACGCATGTTCTAGGCATAGTAGAGCAGCGTATGCTAAACACTGAAACACAAGAATGTACTGAGATGCAGGAACTAAGGCTAGCTGGAGGGTAGGTGCATGTAAGGGCTGGAGTAGAAGGTAATTCTGAAGAATGGAATGGATGGCAGAGACTCTGTGTCTTTCTTCCTCCAACAAACCTGAATTTACCCTGTTGACTTCCTTACCCCAGGCTTATAGCACTTTATTATACCTGCTGCCCTTCTGGTTTCCTTCTGAGTTGCTGTTCTTTATCAAATTGTCCTTTCTACTTGCTTGACATTACCTTCCTATCTCACCCGTCTCTGTTCTTCTTTTAACCTATTATCAACTCTTTTAACCTATTATCAACCTTTTAACCTATTATAACCCCCCTTTTTTTTAAATCAGCATTCCCCAAAACTGCTTACAAAGCTTGAACTTTATATGTCCCTCAGAAATGTGTGTGTCTGAAAACGGAAGGACTTTTTTTATTGGACATTCGCATAGGATTATATTGAGACCATATCAAGACCAGAGATCTTATCTTTCAATCTAGAATAGTGCTTCTTGAACTGTCACTGGTAATGATCCAGGTTTTTATTTTTAATCCTTCACAGACCAACATTTTCGTAAAATAAAATGAGTTAATAAAAATAATAAATACAAGTTAATTTAAAAATGACATATAAAATAAAGCCAGAAGGTTTTATTAGAATCCATAAATTATTCTGCTTAATTGCTATTATAGTTTTTAAACACTTATCTTGTCACAAACTGGTAACAGACGATTCACAAACCAGCCTCACTGGTCTGTGGATCACATTTTTGGCAGCACAGTTATAGAATCCTCAATACAACTTGTGCCTGATACACAGTAGAACTTCAGTGAATGAGATGGTTAGCGTGATTATACCAGAGAAAGGGAAAAAATAACAGTAGCAGCTCTCTTTGGGGGCTTGGAGTAAATGATAAAGGGAGAAAGAGTGCTACAATAATATGACCCCCCCACCAATAAAACAGACTTCTCATCATCACTCTCTCTGAACATCACTCCTTTGGCTCTGTAGTGAGCCAGATAGATTTTAATAAATCATTTGTGTAGATTACTGAGAAATTATAGTTTTGTTTTTGCTGATTATGCAAAACTTACTCTGCAGAAAAATGTCAACCCATGTCTCTGAACTAGCTTTCATGAGCAAATGTACAATTTACCTAGGGTTAATTTCAAATCCTAACTACCCCGCTCTTCAAATCAAAGCATTTCTCCATGTCATAATGTAGGCCACACTGCCAAATGCTTCCCCTGCCTGAGATTTTGTTTCCTTTGGTGTCTTCTGAATAGGGTAAGAAGTCTTTTTTTTTTTTTTTTAAGATTTTATTTATTTATTTGACAGAGAGAGAGAGAGATCCCAAGTAGGAAGAGCAGCAGGCAGAGAGAGGGGGGAAGCAGGCTCCCTGCTTAGCAGAGAGCCAGATGCGGGGCTTGATCCCAGGACCCTGAGATCATGACCTGAGCTGAAGGCAGAGACTTAACCCACTGAGCCACCCAGGTACCCCAGGGTAAGAAGTCTTTTTATCAAAAACTTTGTAACAAACCAATCAGCCTTCTGTGTCAATTAACATAATTTTAGATTGCTTACAACACTGCAGTTTTTCAGTTCTTCAAAGCAGATTGTAAGGTCTTGAATCCCCTTCAAGAGGGATTCATGATATCATTCAGAAGATAGAAAAGCAGGTCACTTTTTAAAATATTCAGATATATAGCTACAGTCAAAGGATATCATTATTTTTAAATATTTAAATATTTAAATATTTTTAATGTAACTTATAATAGAGAAGTTTTATTTTCATAAATAAAACTTCGCTTTCCTAGTGGATCAGTATAGCACCAATAACTCAGTGAATCATCCTCGTTCTCTGCTAACCATTCCCCAGGAGAACATCATTAGAAGGCCAAAAAGACCACTTCCATGGCATATTTGAGGATCTGGCACCCTTTCTTTTTCACCCTCTTATCAGTTCCCTCAGCTTTTCTAGCTCTGGAGACCTGTCCTCACAAGGATACCCCAGACCTTGCAACTGCCTGAACCCACTCTCTAGGAGTATGTAATGTAGACAGATATCTCTCTGAACACTGGCTATGTTGTTTACTAACTGTGGGTTGCTGAGAAAGGTATTTAACTTCAGAGAGTACCACTTTTTCATGTGGGTGTCAGTATTAAAGGAGATAAAATTGAAAAAAATGAACTCATTCTAATTTGGTATATAACTTGGTATATATATTGAATGTAGGTTATTGGAAATAGCAGCTATTTTTTTTAAAGGTTTTATTCATTTATTTGACAGAGAGAGATCACAAGTAGGCAGAGAGGCAGACAGAGAGAGAGGGGGAAGCAGGCTCCCCGCTGAGCGGAGAGCCCGATGCGGGGCTCAATCCCAGGACCCTGGGACCATGACCCGAGCCGAAAGCAGAGGCTTTAACCCTCTGAGCCACCCAGGTGCCCTGGAAATAGCAGCTATTTTAACCTGCCTCCTCTTTCTTTGAGGACTAGCTTTAAGCAGTGAATGTAGCCAGCTGCCAGATAAGGCCAGAAATACTGTTTACCTTTTCCCTGGCCTTATACTATCAGCAATTACTAAGTTAAACAAGACTGTTAAGAAGCTAATTCTGAGGGGCGCCTGGGTGGCTCAGTGGGTTAAAGCCTCTGCCTTCGGCTCAGGTCATGATCCCAGGGTCCTAGGATCGAGCCCCGCATCGGGCTCTCTGCTCAGCAGGGAGCCTGCTTCCTCCTCTCTCTCTGCCTGCCTCTCTGCCTACTTGTAATCTCTGTCTGTCAAATAAATAAATAAATCTTTAAAAAAAAAAAAAAGAAGCTAATTCTGAGAAATGCAAAAGATTAGGGCTTTGTCTGCTTTAGTAATGAGCCACTGATTAAGAATTATTGACCTTGAGGCACCTGGCTGGCTCAGTCAGAAGAGCATGTGACTCTTGATCTGAGGGTAGTGAGTTTGAGCCTTGTGTTGGGTGTAGAGATTACTTAAATTAATAAAACTTTAAAAAAAAATCGATCTTTTTAGCCGTTAGACTAACGCAGTGAGATTTCCCTTAGCCTTTGGAGACTGTAGAAACTCAGAAGAGAGACCAGAACCTCAGTCTTAGTTAGACTGATCTGTTTTCCCAGTCTTGACTAGAGTGGATTGTCTGGCCACTCACCTCAGCATTTGAATGTGGAAGAGACCGACCCTTAGTTGGTACTAGATTTGTTACCTGGACATTGTGGCTCCATCAATTTTATATAGTTTGGTGTGGTTCAATAATTTCTGGGAAGTTTGTGTAAACTAGAAGATAGTGTCTCTAGTCATACAATGTGTCCTTTTTGTAAATGTATCTTTTACCCATCAAGGATATATATAAAATATCAAGAATCAAGGATCCCAAAAGTGAATGAACTATGACCTGTGGAGCATGCTAACAGCATAATCTGAGCTTGCATTCTAAGGCATTAAAGACATCTATATTCTGCTGTTTGGAAGTGCCTTTCTAGCCTCTTGTCCTGGAAGGACTGCTTGTCCTGTATCATGAGCTTAAGGATCATGACTTCTTCATCTTCTGTCCCCCTGTCTTAAGTATAGTCTCTCCCCGGTACAAAGTAGGCATTCAGGATAGCTGACTGTGTCATATAAATGTTGAGAGCATGGACATTAAATCAGGCAGTCAAAAAACAACTTTACTGCTTACTGACTCCGAGACCTTTGAGCAAGGTACTTGCCATCCCTAAACTAGATTCCTCATTGATGAAAGAACTCTAATAACAGCACCTATTTCATAGCATTGTGAGGATTAATTTAGATATGGATCAAGCACTTAGCCCAGTATCTGGCATTCAGTATGTGTTAGCCATCCTCATTATACAGTGAGTGCTGAATGTAAAGATGTTGTGATTGCCTATGTTTCCACCGAAGATCCTTACACTCAAGAGATGTGTAACATGAATTATCAGACAACAGAATCCTTTCCATTTCTTGGTAAAATCTTCCCCTCTGGTTTCTTTTGTTCATTGAAACAGAAATTTACTTAGAGGGGGCACCTGGGTGACTCAGTCATTATGTGTCTGCCTGGCTCAGGTCATGATCCCAGAGTCTTGGGATTGAGCCCCGAATCAGGGTCCCTGCTCGGCAGGAAGCCTGCTTCTCCCTCACCCACTCTCCCTGCTTGTGTTCCCCCTCTGTCAAATAAAGAAATAATATCTTTAAAAAAGAAGAAGAAGGGGCACCTGGGTGGCTCAGTGGGTTGAAGCCTCTGCCTTCAGCTCAGGTCATGATCCTGGAGTCCCAGGATCGAGCCCCGCATTGGGCTCTCTGCTCGGTGGGGAGCCTGCTTCTCCCTCTCTCTTGGCCTGCCTCTCTGCCTACTTGTGATCTCTGCCTGTCAAATAAATAAATAAAATCTTTAAAAAAAAAAAAAAAAAAAAAAAAAAAAAAAAAGAAGAAGAAGAAGAAGAAGAAGGAATTTACTTAGAAATAGCCCATTTGAGGGACTCCTGGGTGGCTCAATCAGTTCAGTGTCTGACTTCGGCTCAGGTCGTGATCCCAGGGTCCTAGGATTGAGTGCCCCCCATCAGGCTCCCTGCTCAATTGGGAGCCTGCTTCTCCCTCTCTGCCTGCCACTCCCCCTGCTTGAGCACCCGCTCACTCTCTCTTTCTGTTAAATAAACAAATACAATCTTTGACCAAAAAAATGGCCCATTTGATAAGGAATGCCTCATAAAGTATACCAGCTGATTCATATAATTGCTCTAGATAATGTTATATGAAAGTTTTCATATTCTCTTGTTTTTAGAAATTTTTTTGGAAGAATAACAGTATGGTGGCAACATATGAATATTTTTATATTATTTACTTTGTATTCTAAAAAACATACTAAACATTTCCTATTTCCATGGGAAAATCCTCAGGGGAAAAAATTTTTCCCTTTCTTTTCTTTTCTTTTCTTTTTTTTTTTTTCAATAGCTCTAGTGAAGTTTAGAGATTTGAAGAAGGGTATTCCCAAGAAGCTGCAAAGAGACCCCAGGTTAGAGCTTCTTAATGTTCTTTCTACAGACAAAGAGAAACATTTGGGCACATAGTCCACTGTTTGTTGTTGGTTCCCAAAGCACTGCCAAGGGAGACCTAATACTCTTGGGGTCTCTTCTTAGGTCCCCAGGAGGGAGTTGATGGAAGATGGTTATTAATCTACACCAACCTCAATTTATTAGCTATAATGGTTCCCAAACATGTTTTTGGCAGAGAAATAAACTCTGTAGTTCTCCTTATAGTGTTTCTCTATCCCTTTCCAGCACTGCCAACCAAGGGTTTGATTTTTTCCAGAAGAATTTTATAGACATTTGATCTTTTTTCTCATTGCTCACCTCTCTTCTTCCTCCTGTTTGCTTGCACTCCTTTGTGCACACAAAATAGAGCTTCGATGATTGTTTTTCCTCTGAAAAATGTGTTATTCCTAACTTTCTTTCAGTTTTCTAAAATCTTATTTCCTAGAAACATCTTTTAACAACCAGTGTTCATCCACTTTGTTCATCCACTGTAGATCACCACTCTCTGTCTTGTGGTATAGAATATGGACTTCAGTGGCTACAAGTTGTTCTTTCCATTCTTTAAAAGCTTTTTCTTTCCCTGAACCCTAAAGCTTGAAGTTTGGTCCCTGGACCAGTAGTCTTGGCATCACCTGGGGAGCTGATTAGAAATGCAGAATCTCAGGTCCTACCCCAGACCTACTGAACTGGAATGTGTATTTTAACAAGGGAATATATATGCAATGAAAGTTTAAGAAAGTACTACTATCAATCATGATTTGTTCAAAGTGGGAAAAACTCTGTCATGTCGTAATTCTCGACCCTGGCTGTTCAGTGGAATTACCTGAAGAACTCTGAAAAATGCCAATACCTCGACTCCTCATCTCCAGAAATTCTGATTTAATTGCTTTGGGGGGGGTGGGCCCAGCATTGGGAGTTTTAAATGTTCCCCAGGTCGATTCTAATATGCATCCCAGGTTGTGAACTACTGTTGTTCATGAATCTTACAGTTTTTTCCTAGTTTTTTAGAATAGCATGTATATGTAAATCAGTGCAAGACTAGTGACTAAAAACTATGGGGTTTTTTTGTGGGGTTTTTTGTTTTTTAAGATTTTATTTATTTATTTGACAGACAGAGATCACAAGTAGGCAGAGAGGCAGGCAGAGAAAGGAGGAAGCAGGCTCCCCGCTGAGCAGAGAGCCTGACGAGGGGCTCGATCCCAGGACCCTGAGATCATGACCTGAGCCAAAGGCAGAGGCTTTAATCCACTGAGACACCCAGGAGCCCCAGGCTTTTATATTATTTAAAGTGAATCCTGACCCAAGGTGAATGGATATTTGCCTTAAAAGATATGTTTATGGGGGCACCTGGATGGCTCAGTCAGTTAAGCATCACCTTTGGCTCAGGTCATGATCTTAGGGTCCTAGGATCGAGCCCTGCAGCAGGTGCCCTTCTCAGTGGGCAGTCTGCTTCTCCCTCTCCCTCTGCCGCCCACCCACTGGCTTGCGCTTTCTCTCTCACTCTGTCTCTCTCACATAAATAAAATCTTTAAAAAAATGTATGTTTACATACTGACTGTTGTTTTGAGAGACTTAACTGTTTAACTCTTAAAAACCCTCAGTGTTCGGAAGCTTTCCTTATCCACAGAAGGGAAGGCGTTCTTTTTGTTTGTTTGTTTGTTTGTTTTTAAGATTTTATTTATTTATTTGACAGACAGAGATCACAAGTGGGCAGGAGGCAGGCAGAGAGGGTGGGGGAAGCAGGCTCCTCCTGAGCAGAGAGCTGGATGTGGGGCTTGATCCCAGGACCCTGGGATCATGACCTGAGCCAAAGGCAGAGGCTTAACCCACTGAGCCACCCAGGCCCCCCTGTTTGTTTGTTTTTTAAAGATTTTATTTGTTTATTTGATGGAGAGAGACACAGTGGGAGAGGGAACACAAGCAGGGGGAATGGGAGAGGGAGAAGCAGGCTTCCTGCTGAGCGGGGAGCCAGATGCGGGGCTCGATCCCAGGACCCTGAGATCATGACCCGAGCCGAAGGCAGACGCCTAACGCTGAGCCAGCCAGGCACCCCAGAAGGAGAGGTGTTTAAAGGGAAGTGTCAAAACTGCAGTTAAGTCAGGTCAGACCTTCCCAGGAGCTTTTGCAAGTATTGTCAGTTGAGGACAGCATTTTCTTGAGTTCCTAAACCTAATACATAGAACCTGACTTTACTGTGCCAGAATATGCTGTACCCTAGGGAATTATTTTTATTTTTTAGAGAAAGAGAGAGCTCATGAATGGGGAAGAGTAGAGGGAGAGAGAGAATCTTAAGCAGGCACCATGCCCGGGATGGAGCCCGATGCGAGGCTCGATCTCATGACCCTGAGATCATAACCTGAGTCAAGATCAAGGACATTTAACCAACTGAGCCACCCAGGCACCCCCAGCCAGGGAATTCTTAATGATGTTTGGATTGTAACTTATTTGTCCTGTTGGAGGGAATTATATTTCTAAACTTCCTCTTCAGATCCTTTTTAGTTTAGTTGGAATTGTGCTTCAAGACAATATCTCCTACAATTTGAGTTTCCTCTTCATTAATATATGCACTGTGATATGGAAAGCTGGAAAATTCCTAGAGCAAGATCTTGAAAGCTCAGTGGTATGGAGTTGTCCAAGCTATGTTAAAATCAGGGAAAGTCAAATACATCCTGTTGCCCAAACCTTGGGAATAAAAATCAGTTTTACGACTTCAGAACCATAGTCTGCCACTGAAACTGTCTTTAACCCAGTCAAGTTGCATTATATGAGAAGAGAATAATCTTGCTAATGGTCTTTTCGCCAGAAAGGAGACACAGTCTGTAGTTAGGGAAACTTTCAAAGATGCACAGTAGCTTGCTCTGCAGGAGAGAGCTCTTCTTGCCATTTTCTCTACCAGAATCTGTATATAAAAGGTTCAGAAATGTGCAGTTTTTAGTTTCAGAGAAACAGGCTTAATTTATTCACAGAATTGAAGTTCTGGCTAACAGCTTTTGAACTTAGCATTTCTTCTGAAGAGAAGGTTTGTAAGCACTTCACAATGTAAAGACTTCAGGAGCTGCACTTGTTGCCTAAGGTCATGACACGATGTGTGTTCTTTAAAGTACTTAGTGTTTGGTCTGAGTTTTCCCCTTAACCTGAGATGATGGCACACTATCAACCTGGCTATCTTCTCTGAATATGCAAATCAGGAAGAGACAAGACACCTGGGTAGAGCATAGTATTGAAAGGTGATACAAGTTAGTGAGTGGGTACTCGACTTTGGAAGCATGTTTTAAGACACTGATATTTATCTTATCTCACAAGACCTGATCACAAGTAAGCTGAGGAAGGTACTTTGTACAAGCCTCCATTAGAGATAGTCCTTCTCACATTGCATTGCAATTATTCTTTTACCTAGTGGTTTTCCCTACCTGGAGGAGAGCTCCAGGGAACATATACGGGGATTATGTTTTATTAATCATAGTATATCCTAACCCGGAGCCTAATACTCATAAACCTTCAGTAAATGAAATGTCTAATTCAGCCTTGTTATAATCCAAAATTCTTTGGTTGTATTCAAATCTGGGTTAACTTTTTTTCTTTTTTACCATTTATAACTTGATCATTACTTAATGCCAGTAAATGATTAACAGCTATAAAGTAGATGACTATTCCGGACATTCTGGAGGGAAAATAATTATGAACACTTTTATCTAAAATTTTATCAATGTTGGGGATTTGGGGGCTGCTTGGCTGGCTCAATTAGTAGAGCATGCAATTTTTGTCTTGGGGTTGTGGGTTTAAGCCCTACATTGGGTGTAGAGATTGCTTAAAAATAAAAACCTCGGGGCACCTGGGTGGCTCAGTTGGTTCAGTGTCTACCTTTGGCTCAGGTCATGATTTCAGGGTCCTGTGATCGAGCCCCACATTCGACTCCCTGCTCATCAGGAAGTCTGCTCCTCCGTCTCCCCATTTGCCATTCTCCCTTGTTCATACTGGCTCTCTCTGTCTGTCTGTCTCTCAAATAAATAAATAAATAAAATATTCAAAAATTTGTTTTAGTAAAATCTTTTAAAAAATTGGGAGATTCGAATTTTAGACCACATTTGTGTTCAGAATGAACATGTTACACAGGACAGGTATATCTTTCAGTATCATCATGGTGCTTTTAACTTTTTTTTTTAAGAGAGGAAGGGTGGGAGAGGGGCAGCGGGAGAGGGAGAACTTCAGAAAGGCTCCATACTCAGCACACAACCTAGCTCAGCACAGAACCTGACGTGGGGCTCAGTCTCAGAACCCTGAAGTCCTGACCTTAGCCAAAATAAGAGTTGGACACTTAACTGACTGAGCTACCTAGGTGCCCCATGGTGCTTTAACTCTTAAATAAGACACGAAAACACAAATTTAAAAATATTTCTCTGGGGGCACCTGGGTGGCTCAGTGGGCTAAGCCTCTGCCTTCGGCTCAGGTCATGATCCCAGGGTCCTGGGATCGAGTCCCACATCGGGCTGTCTGCTCAGCAGGGAGCCTGCTTCCCCCTCTCTCTCTGCCTGCCTCTCTGCCTACTTGTGATCTCTCTCTGTCAAATAAATAAATAAAATATTTAAAAAAAAATATTTCCCTGGTCACTGATGTTAATATATTAAGTAATTTGAATGGATGAGACACATGTTTGATTTTTGGATGTATAGCAAAGTTATGCCTGAAACTATTATTTTGACTCCTTAAGCATTAGTATCTGCAGTAGTCACCTTGGAATTTGTTCATCCTAATAGTTTTTTGGGTTGTTTTTTTTTAAGAAATGACATCTATGATTGAGATTAGCATAGAATATGTATAATACTTTTGTTAAACTGTATCTCAGTATGTACCAAATTACTATTTAAAATGAGTTCTCTGGGGCGCCTGGGTGGCTCAGTGGGTTAAGCCTCTGCCTTCGGCTCAGGTCATGATCTCAGGGTCCTGGGATCGAGCCCCACATCAGGCTCTCTGTTTGGCAGGGAGCCTGCTTCCCCCACTCTCTCTCTGCCTGCCTCTCTGCCTACTTGTGGTCTTTCTCTCTCTCTCTGTCAAATAAATAAATAAAATCTTTAAAAAAAATAGAATTAGATAAATAGATAAATAAAATGAGTTCTAAATAGCGTAAGAGAAAATTCACCAAGAAAAAAACTGTAATAAAATGAAGGAATGTTCTGTGCAAAAGAGAAATTTCTTTACAAGCTTAGAAGGTGACTTTAGTAGAGGTATTAGTAGAGATAAGACCTGAGTTCTAATGTATTTCCACCTCTCATTAGCTGTGAGGCTTTAAGTCTGTTAATGTCTCTGAGGTTATTTTTTAATCTCTAAAACGGGAATGATACCTGCTTCGAGAGGGTCAGTTGAGTTAATATGTGTAAAAGTGATTTATAAACTTTCAAGGTGCTATGCAAATGAGTGATGGATTTCACTGATGGCCTTCGGTTTGATAGCCCAATTCTGTACCTTTTTATTATTGCATAATAAGTCATAGTAAGCCTATTAAAGCAATGGTCTGGAAAATATTAAGGTGGAAGGTTTACTTGGGCATAAAAAATAACTACTGTTAAGCTTTATATATATCTACAGAGTCTATGTGCAGACCAGACTTTTTTTTTGTTATTTTTGCAATAATACTGCAAAGAAAGGTGGGGCAGGCTATGTTGGACTTACCGTACTTTTTCTTTTAATATTTTCCAGTTTTATCATAATATAATTGACATAAATACTGTTTTCCTTTTGCCCTTTTTTTTTTTTTTTCCAGAATAGATCCAGACCAAGAATGTATTTCTTCTTTGTGTTAGATCCTTTCCATTCCTACAGATCCCTTTTTCACATGCTTATCAAGTGTCTCTCTGAATCTTTTTGTTGTTGTTGTTTAGGGGCACCTGGGTGGCTCAGTGGGTTAAGCCTCTGCCTTCAGCTCAGGTCATGATCTCAGGGTCCTGGGATCAAGCCCCACATTGGGCTCTCTGCTCAGCAGAGAGCCTGCTTCCCCCTCTCTCTCTGCCTGCTGCTCTGCCTACTTGGGATCTCTCTCTCTCTCTGTCAAATAAATAAATAAAATCTTAAAAAAAAAAGATTTCATTTGTTTATTGAGAGAGAGAGAGCACAAGCAGGGAGTAGTGGCAGAGGGAGAGGGAGAAGCAGGCTCCCCTCTGAGCAGGGAGCCAGACCTGGGGCTTGATCCCAGGATTCTGAGATCATGACCTGAGCTGAAGGCAGACTGCCTGACTGAGCTACCCAGGCTCCCCACGTCTCTCTGAATCTTCATTGGATTTTTGCTTTTGAAACATTTTATGACCCTTTTATTAATTTTCAAAGTCTTTTCTTGTTATCTCTATAATCCTTTAAAAAAGAATTGTGTATATTATATTGCTGATGAACATTTGGGTTGTTTCCACTTTTTTGGCTATTATGTATAATGCTACTGTGAACATTCTCATACAAGTTTTTGTGTGAACATGCGTTTTTATCTCCCTTGGGCAAATACCTAGGAGTGGAATAGCTGGGCCATATGGTAATTCTGTGTTTAATTTTTTGAGGAACTGCCAGATTCTTTTCCAAAGTGGGTGTACCGTTTTACATTTCCAGCAATAGCGTATAAGGGTTCCAATTTCACTACATTCTCATGAACACTTGCTACTATATTTCTTTAGAAGACTTCCTAGAGAGCATTAAGTGCTATCTCATTGTGGTTCTGATTTACATTTTCCTGATAATTAATGACGTTGAGCATCTTTTTATGTGCTTATTGTCCATCTTTGGAAAAAATGTCCAGATTCTTGGCCCTTTTTTTTTTTTAAGATTTTATTTACTTATTTATTTATTTGAGAGAGAGAAAGAGAGAGAGCTGGGAGGGAGCAGAGGGAGAGGGAGATAACTCCAGCAGACTCTGCTGAACATAGAGCCTGATGGCTCGATCCCATGAACCTGAGATCATAACCTGGACCGAAACCAAGAGTCAGACACTTACCCCACTAAGCCATCCAGGCACCCCTTGCCGTGTTTTAATTGGATTATTTATCTTAAGATTGAGTTGTAGGAATTCTTTATACATTCTGGATATATTTCCCTTATCAGATGTACGATTTGCAAGTATTTTCTCCCATTCTGTAGGTTGTCTATTTTCCTTTTTTTTTTTAAGGTTTTATTTATTTATTTGGCATAGAAAGAGCAGGAGAGCATAGGCAGGGGGAGCAGCAGAGGAAGAGAGAGAAGTAGGACCCCTGCTGAGCAGGGAGCCTGATGTGGGGCTGGATCACAAAACCCCTGGGATCATGACCTGGGTCAAAGGCAGTTGCTTAACCAATTGAGCCACCTTGGCACCCCTCTGTTTTCTTGATAGTATCCTCCAAAGCATAAGCATTTTTAATTTTGAGTAAGTCCAATTTTTTCTTATTGTTGTCACTTGTGTTTTTATTATCATACCTAAGAAGGCTGTGCTTAACTCCAAGTCACAAAGAGTTACTGCTGTGTTTTTTCCTAATGGTTTCGTATTTTAGCTCTTACATCTGGATCTGTGACCCAGGAAGTATGGCTTGCCCAACTTTGTTCTGTTTCTCAGGATTGTTTGGCTACTCTGACACCCTTGATTTCTGTATGAATTTGAGGATCGGTTTGTCAATTTCCACACACACACAAAAAAATCCAGCTGGGATTCCAAAAAGGATTAAGCTGAATCTGTAGATCAATTTGGGACTATTGCCATCTTTTTTTTTTCCCCCAATAGGCTCCATACCCAGTGTGGAGCCCAACACAGGGCTTGAACTCCTGGCCCTGAGATCAAGACCTGAGCTGAGATCAAGAATCAGAAGTTTCACTGACTAAGCCACCCAGGCTCCCCAGTATTGCCATCTTAACAGTATTAATTTGTGCCATCCATGGAATTCTATTTTGATCTGTAGGAAAGAATAACAAAAAGCGTTGCAACAAAAGTTCTTGCCCTCCCTCTACAAGTAAAAAGCCTCTGGGGAGAATCCCACAATGGAGGGGAAGGAGACCTCAGAACCATCAATCCCAGTCTCCCTACTCAGGGAGTTACATACACTGAACCTCGAAGAATCCATAACCAGGGTTTCCAGAGGCTGACAGGGGGCCTGTCCCCTACTGATGGGGACATGGATTTTGTTCCTTCTGACCTCTAAAATATCCCAGGTGGTCAGGGACAGCAGGGGAGGCATGTTTGTTTCCTAAGTAGATGAACCTGTTGTTTTTGTATCCTTTAAGCCTCTAACTTCCCTGGGCATGAGAAGATTGCTTTTTGTTGTTGCCATTTTGTTTAATGGCTGTTAGTTTCTTTTGCTTGTCTGTTTTGGAGGAGTTCTTTAACCTTTATCAGGCAAAACAGTTTGAGAGTTAGCAAGATAAAATTTGCAGGTTTAGCTTAGAGGCCACACTTCTTCAGAGTCTGGAAACTATAGGCTCCTAAAGAGACATGTGTGATGATTCCACTGGAAATCAGTTTGTAAATGTAATTACAATATTGGTTAATTAAATGGTTCATTTTTATGTTCCTTCAGTTCTTCCCCCCATAAAGTCTACTTGGATATAGTTGTACCCACATGTAATAGATCAAAGTAAAGAATATATACTGGTGGGGTCTGTCCTTCCCGTGCCCTTGATGATTTTGTCTTCTGATTCTTAAGGCTCACAGTCTTTTAAATGTTACCTTTGGGAAAAGTTGGCCTCTTCTGTACTCAGGAGGCTTGGCTCTTTCTGTTAAGAGCCTCTCTTTTTTATCCTTAGAAAACTAAAGGAGGATAAAGGATGCCTTTGACTGATGGAAACCTGGTTCTTGTTCGTGATCCCAGATGACATGATTTCTGACTCTGGAAATGATCTTCCTCTCTTCTTATAACAAAACGTGGAGCTTCTAGTATGTGCTCTTTCTGAAAGTCAAAGGGTAACAGCAGTCCCTGGAGGAAAGCACAGGCTCCGGCTGTTTGGGGAGTGATGTTGAAGCCAGATCTAGTGACAGCACTCCGTTCTCCCTGGGGAAATCTCTAGGTAAGGAAAGAACGACAGAACTGGCTCATTAGGCCCAGTGATCATTTGTAGAAATTCTAGGCAAATTTCAGTCTTAAAAATAAGTCAGTAAAACAAACAAAAAAAATCACTTGCATCTTTATCCCACTATTTGCTAGCCATTTAATAGTAGGTAAGGATTTTTAATATCTCCAAAAGTTCACTTTCCCATCCAGAAAGTGAAGTAGGGCACCTCTCCCACCCCCCGTGCTTGGGTTCCCTCTCTCTCTGTGTCTCTCTTTGTCAAATATATAAAATCTGAAAAAAAAAAAAAAAAAGTGAAGTAGTGAAGGTAATGATGCCTAAACTGTAGGGTTTTGTATTTTGTTTTTAAGATTTTATTTATTCATTTGTCAAAGAGAAGGGGAGAGAGAGACAGAGAACAAGCACAGGCAGAGGGAGAAGCAGACTCCCCGCATAGCAGGAAGCCAGATGTAGGACTCGATCCCAAGACCCTGGGATCATGATCTGAGCTGAAGGCAACCCCTTAATAGACTGAGCCACCCAGGCGTCCCTAAGCTGTAGGGTTTTGTATCTGTAAAGCCCATAATGCAGGGCTTGGCACACCAACTGTTAATGAGATGAAGTCTATAAAACATAGGGAAACGAGACCTAAATAGAAAAAGTTTAAACGTAGGAGATAAAATAAGAGTGCACACAAACTATTATGAGCTAGTGAAACAGACTTTACACTCAGAGAAAAGACTGTATTTTGACAATAATATTAGTACTAATCTAGTGAGTACTTACTGTTTTCCGGGCACTGTCCTATATTAATTCTGACTGAATCTTCACAAAAAGTCATGTCAGTACTTACTACATTTTGGAGTTGAGGCAAATTAAGCCTTAGGAATGGCAGAGCCTTGGTTTTGACCCAGGCTGTGAGACTCCACACCTGTGCTTTAATCCCATGTACACTGATAGGAAGAGAGGGATTGTCCTAGAGAAGTAAAAGGGAAAGAAAAGCGGGGGAGGGGGGGTGTTCAAGTGGATTATCAGGTTTAGGAAAGCAGGGAAGGTTTCAGAGGATGGTGTCCCATATAGGAATAGTTCAGAGTCCAACCAGCTGGCTGGAGCATGTTTTTTAGGTGAACTGGACACATCTCAGAGTTAAGGGTGTTGGATGAGGGTGTGTCTGCACTTGATCCAGTGAAGGTAGAAAGCACTGAAAGGTTTTGGAGCAGGGAGGGAACAGGATCCAACTGATATTTTAGAAACAATAATCTGGCAGTAGTGTGTAGATTGGGTTGAAAAAACATGCAAATGCATTTCAGGGGAAGAAAGAGCAGGGCTTGGTGACTGACTAGAAAGGAAAAGTTGGGGGCGGGCCAAGTATCATGAGGTTCAATGCCCAAAGAGAGCCCTCAGGCACTTTTGACACCAAAATAGCTTTGTCAAATTTGGAAAGCTTGAGAATAGGCTATAAATGATTCCTTGAGGGGCGCCTGGGTGGCTCAGCGGGTTAAAGCCTCTGCCTTCGGCTCAGGTCATGATCCCAGGGTCCTGGGATCGAGCCCCGCATCGGGCTCTCTGCTCAGCAGGGAGCCTGCTTCCTCCTCCCTCTGCCTGTCTCTCTGCCTACTTGTGATCTCTGTCAAATTAAATAAATAAAAATCTTAAAAAAAAAAAAATGATTCCTTGACTCTCATTCCTGCAAACTTCCTGTACTTCCCCAATATATAGGCTCTTCCAGGCCTTAGGCCCTTCTGGTTGTCTCATCCCTTTGCTTATATTCCCCATTTCTCCCCAGCGGCCACCCTGTCAGAAAGCCCTTTTCTTCCTCTCTCTCTGCCTGCTTCTCTGTGATCTCCATCTGTCAAATAAATAAAATCTTTAAAAAAAAAAAAAAAAGAAAGAAAGCCCTTTTCCTTTCTAAGCAAAATCCCCTCCTCTTAGAGCTTTTCATGGAGTCCTCCCTCCCATTTGCCTGCCTCCTGAAACCCGGCCCTTCCCCACGGAGGAGGCAACTTCCTTAGGAGCACTTGGGGGGACAGCTCTTCCCCACCCACTCAAAAGGCCAGGCTCAGTGGGCCAGTTTGACAGGCGAAAATATTCATTTCCCCCATGTTTTGCCTAGTATTCTTTTGAAACATTTTATCTTTTTCTTATAAAAATGCTCCTTGTGGGGCGCCTGGGTGGCTCAGCAGGTTGAGGCCTCTGCCTTCGGCTCAGGTCGTGATCTCGGGGTCCTGGGATCGAGCCCCGCATCGGGCTCTCTGCTCAGCGGGGAGCCTGCTTCCTCCTCTCTCTGCCTGCCTCTGGCTGCTTGTGATCTCTGTCTGTCAAATAAATAAAATCTTAAAAAAAAAATGCTCCTTGTATGTTAAGACCCTGTCCCTTTGCTTGTCATATTATAAATATTTTTCTAGCTTTTCATTTGACTTTACTTATGATGGTTTTAAGGTTTGGAAGTTGTTCTGGTTTTCTTTCAGAAACACTTTCAGAATTAATTAACTCAGGGAATACACAAGTACATTTTCCTTGTAAAAACTTAAAATAATTTGAATAAACCAGTCCATTTTTATCTCTACCCAATCCTCATCCTCTTTCCTTCCTCCTGAAATCACTCAGATTCTAAACCATTTCTGTGGAATTATATATACTTAGTTTTTCTGTATTTGTATTTTTTGTAATTCTTCTTTTGCTTTTCTGCTGAGAGAGGCCTTCCTCATCCTTAGGTCATATAAATATTCACCTATATTTTCTTTGTCTAATTCTTGAGGCCAGTTGGGTACAGGTATCCCCTGCTTTCCGAAAGTTCATGTTAGGCCACTTCACATTTACAAAAGACCTACATTAGTACTTGTTCTCACTAACTGAAAGAAATCCAAAGAGGATTTTCATTTCTACAGAAAAGGGAGAAAGTCAACAATAGGGTTGAACATTTGTCTTGCAGTGAGTTACAGAGGCAGCACGCACTGCCCCCCCGCCCCCAGCAGGGAGCATGGGGCTGCCCAGCTTCCACCCTGGAAACTACCCCCAGCATCTCAGCTTCAAGTCACCATAGCTTTTAGTTGTGTCTATGAGCATTTGTGCTTTACCTTGATTTATTAAAAATCAATACAATACAAATGCTTTTATTACTAAAGCATTTGTTAATTGTAATTTTTTATTATTAAAGCATATTATTTTATTACTAAATACAAATGCTTTTATACTAATGCTTTTATTATTGAAGCATTTGTCCTTTACCTTGATTTATTTTGTGCATCTGTTAGCAAGATGTGTGCTAAGTTATCAGAAAAACCTAAGAGAGATGATTTTATACATGTAGAAACACTCAAAACTTTTTCCACGATAATGATAATTACTTCTTGGCTTTGCACCATTTTGGCTTACCAAGTTTTCTTATTCCTTTCTTTTTTTCAAGATTTTATTTATTTGGGTGCCTGGGTGGCTCAGTAGTTAAGCATCTGCCTTCAGCTCAGGTCATGATCTCAGGGTCCTGGGATGGAGGCCCACATCGGGCTCCCTGCCCAGCAGGAAGCCTGCTTGTGTTCTCCCTCTCTCTGTGTCTCTCTGTCAAATAAATAAAATCTTTAAAAAAAGAAAAAGATTTTATTTATTTGTCAGAGAGAGTGAGAGAAAGCACAAGCAGGGGGAAGCGGCAGGCAAAGGGAAAAGCAGCAGGCAAAGGGAGAAGCAGACTCCCCACTGAGCAAGGAGCCTGGTGCAGGACTCCATGCCAGGGCCCTAGGATCATGACCTGAGCTGAAGGCAGACACCTAATGAGCCACCCCAGGCATCCCTCAGCTTATAAGTTTTCTTAGGAACACCATACTTTTGGATAGTGGGGGAAGCCTGTATATTATAGTAAGCAGTGTGAGGTAATTAACCATTTTTCTTCACTGGTTTGGAATTTAGCATATATAAAAGTCAGTATATGCTGAGGTCATAGCTAAATTTTTTGGTATATCAATCTACCTATTTTTATGCTAGTACCAGACTAATTGTAGCTTAGAATATAGTGTACTTCACCTGCATGTTCTTCATTACCTTTTTTTTTTTTTTTCATCTTTGAGGTTCTTGAAAGGCCTTCCTAATAGCATCCTCCTTTACCACCCTTTTCCCCCTCCTCTCTAAAGTAAAAATCAGGGCACCTGGGTGGCTCAGTTGGTTCAGCGACTGCCTTCTGTACAGGTCATGATCCTGGAGTCCCACATCAGGTTCCCTCCCCGGCAGGGAGTCTGCTTCTCCCTCTGACCCTCCTGCCTCTCATGCTCTCCCTCTCTCTCTCTGTCTCTCTCTCATTCTTTGTATCTCAAATAAATAAATAAAAGTATGTTGTATGGATAACATACATTCTAGAATTACGTTGAGAGTTCACTTGGCCATACATGGAACCATGCATGGAATAGTCATGGAACCAGCAGCTTTTCAGCTATCTTATTTATTTGCGGGCTCAGTGATACATATTAAAAGAAATGAGAAGTTGAGCAAAGAAACAAAGGGCAGTGGACTTTCTTGTCAAAGCCAGTTCTGCAAAATGGCCTTTTGTTCTTCCTCTGATAGACATTTCCATGTTCCCCAAGTAGCCAACCAGAAGTTTCATGGAACAGCAGATTATTCTCCTGTTTGGTATGTTGTCTCCAGTTTTACCGTTTCCAGGGGAGGAGCCAGGAGTCAAGTTAGGCAGGGGAGGGACTCCATAGCCTCTGCTATTGTTACAAGTCAAAAGCAAACCCCGTGGCCCTCCCCTGTGGCTTTGGACTGAGACAAAGGAAAATAATGTGACAGGGAACAAATTGACAGTGGCCACATCTGCCAGCACTAATATAGCACAGAATGTCAGGTTCTCTTGGTCAAACAGAGTTGGTGCTGCCCTAGTGGTTGTTTCCCATAGTTTGGTCATAAACCTTGCTTGAGACACCACTAGAAGTGTATGCTTATCATAGAGTGTCATTGATATATAGGACAGTGCTGTTTTCAGGTTCTTTGGCAAAGGAAAAAAAGGAACAAATATAAGTTGATGACATCAAGGGTTTTTTTTAAATTTATTTTTGTCTATTTATTTATTTTGAGCAGTCGTTTGTGGCAGAGAAAGGTGTATTATGGTGGTGTGACCAACTAAGGTCTGGCTTTTTAGGGGACTCAGGATCTGAAGTGTGATTACATCCAAGTGGAGTATAATCTTTAGAAGTTGTTGCCATCTGATAATGACTGGAATTCTTCCTCATCACAGCAAAGACTTCTCAGGATATACCCTGCCTTAAGAAGTCACCATAAACAAATTCACTTAAATACAAGTCTTAAATTGGGGCAGGGTACCTGCATGGCTCAGGCTTGAACTGATTCTTGCTTTAAGTTCAGGTCATGTGGGGCCCCTGGGTGGCTCAGTGGGTTAAGCCTCTGCTTTCGGCTCAGGTCATGATCTCAGGGTCCTGGGATTGAGCCTCAAGTTGGGCTCTCTGCTCAGCAGGGAGCCTGCTTCCCAACTCCTCTGCCTGCCTCTCCGCCTACTTGTGATCTCTCTCTGTCAAATAATAAATACAATCTTGAAAAAAAAAGTACGAAAACAAAAAACCTTCATTTTCACTGTTTTCTTTTTTTATTTCTCTTTTCCCCAACTGTTTTAAATCGCTAAAATTCACATGTATAAAAAATCATTCTTTGGGGTGCCTGGGTGGCTCAGTGGGTTAAGCCTCTGCCTTCGGCTCAGGTCTTGATCCCAGGGTCCTGGGATCAAGCCCCGCATCAGGCTCTCCACTCAGCGGGGAGCGTGCTTCTCCCTCTCTCTCTGCCTGCCTCTCTGCCTACTTGTGATCTCTGTCTATAAAATAAATAAATAAAATCTTTAAAAAAATTTTTTTAAACAGCATTCTTTTTGTGTTCTTGTATTAAGGCATTTCACAGACTTTTTTTTTAAGATTTTATTTATTTATTTGACAGTACAAGCAAGGGGGGCAACAGGCAAAGGGAGAAGCAGACTCCCCACTGAGCAGAGAGCCTGATGTGGTGCTCCATACATGATCCTGCAATCATGACCTGAGCCAAAGGCAGACAGTTAACCATCTGAGCCACGCAGGCACCCCGACATTTCACAGACTCTTAGATGTGGTATATTTCTCTAGTTAAATGTGTACACTCACATGACCAGCAAGCAGATATACTCGTTTATTTTGAAAAGCTAACAAATCTCCAAAAATCGTATGAAAATATAGAGACCTTGTTATTTATTTAGGATAATACCCATTTATAAAAGAGTCCGTCATATACCAGCTATACTTCAGTAATAAATTTTTTCAAGACTTTATTTATTTATTTATTTATTTATTTATTTAGAGAGAAAGTGTACATACACACCAGCAGGCAGAGGGGCAGAGGGAGAGAGAAAGAGAATCTCAAGTAGACTCCACGTGGAGCCATGGGGCTCAGTCTCACAACCCTGAGATCACAACCAGAGCCAAAACCTAGAATCAGATGCTCAACCTACTGAGCCACTCCAGTGCCCCTCAATAATAAAAAATTTTAAATAAGTAAAAATACAAAAAAAGTTTTAAGCTTAAAATCCCATAGAATATATATGTCAGCAAAATTCAAGGATTTCCAAATGGACGTACCTAATATTCGAAAGTGAATTGAAGGGGCACCTGGGTGGCCGAGTCAGTTAAGTGTCTGCCTTCTGCTCAGGTCATGATCTCCAGGTCCTGGGATTGAACCCTGTGTTGGGCTCTCTTCTCAACAGGAAGTCTGCTTCTGTCTCTGCGCCTCCTCCCTTTTCTCTCTCTCTCTCAGATAAATAAGTAAAAAAAACATTTTAAGTGAATTGAAGACTTTTATAAGATAAGGATTATGTACTTGTGATTTCTGCACTTAATGGGAAAAATCATTCCAAATGAGATGTATTCATTAAAAAAAACTAAGACAAAATTATTTATGCTTGTCAAGTTTCATACTAATAGCACTAATAATGATCTTTGTTTTTCTGTCATAGCTTTAGAAATGTACCCCTGTTTTGACTTTGGTGGCATCTTTTTTTTTTTTAATATTTTATTTATTTATTTATTTGACACAGAGAGATCACAAGGAGGCAGAGAGGCAGGCAGAGAGAGAGAGAGGAGGAAGCAGGCTCCCTGCCGAGCAGAAAGCCTGATGCGGGACCTGATCCCAGGACCCCGAGATCATGACCTGAGCCGAAGGCAGAGGCCCAACTGACTGAGCCACCCAGGCGCCCAACTTTGGTAGCATCTTTAAGAGATTTAATTTCCCGAAGTTTATAGTCCTAAACTGTCAAGAAAAGATTATTTCTAGGGGCGCCTGGGTGGCTTAGTGGGTTGAAGCCTCTGCCTTCAGCTCAGGTCATGATCCCAGGGTCCTGGGATCGAGCCCCACGTCGGGCTCTCTGCTCAGAGTGGGGAGCCTTCTTCCCTTCCTGTCTCTGCCGGCCTCTCTGCCTACTTATGATCTCTGTCTGTCAAATAAATAAATAAAATCTTAAAAGAAAAAAAAGAAAAGATTATTTCTAGAATCTGATTATTTATTTATTTATTTATAAGATTTTATTTATTTGAGAGAGAGCACATGAGCAGGGGGAAGGGGCAGAGGGAGAAGCAGACGCCCCCCACTGAGCAGGGAGCCCGACTTGGGGCTCTGTCCCAGGACCCTGGGATCACAACCTGAGCTGAAGGCAGACACCCAACCGACTCAGCCACCCAGACATCCCAGCATTGACTATCCTTATACTGAGTGTCCCAAACCTAATAATCTATAAACAGTTTCCTATCATTTGTCCTTCCTAGTGATATTACCCAAAAGAAAAATAAAATCTTTTTTGGGGGGCACCTGGGTGGTTCAGTGGGTTAAGCCTCTGCCTTCGGCTCAGGTCATGATCTCAGGGTCCTGGGATCGAGCCCCACATCAGGCTCTCTGCTCAGCAGAGAGCCTGCTCTCCACCCCACCCCCCCACTCTCTGCCTACTTGTGATCTCTCTCTCTCTCTCTGTGTCAAATAAATAAATAAAATTTTTTAAAAATCTTTTTTAAAGTACTTTCATACACTAGAAGCTTCCTGATTGATGTGGCTAAATTCTAGGAACTCATAGCCAAAGATTACTCTGCTTTTGCTGTCAGCTCAGCCAGAGGAAACACCTCTGCCCTCAAGAAGCCCATAATCAGGGCACCTGCTGGCTCAGTCAGTTAGGCTTCCAACTCTTGCTTTTGGCTCAGGTCATGACCTGAAGACCCTGGGATCAGCCCCCATGTTGGGCTCTTTTCTCCGTGAGGAGCCTGCTTCTCCCTCTCATTCTCCCTCTGTGCTCTTCTTCTCTCTCTCACTCTCTATCATATAAATAAAATCTAAAAAAAAAAAAAAAAAAACTTGAATGAGTAAAACCAAAGTGAAACATTATCTAAGAAAACTAAGTTTTTGATGACTTTTCCCTTACTGAAAAGAATAAGAGAGTTTAAGATAATACATGTTTTTATTTGAGAATGTGAAGTAGCTCATAAGTTACTTCTATAAGGTGGTTTTTTTTTTTGCTTTGTCTAATCCTGAATAATTATGATATTATTATGACTAGTGAAGACTAGTCAGACTTGATGTATTTTAGAGAAATTTGCTTGGATGGCTTTGCTGTGCAGTTAGTGCATCTGGGGTAGTTGTAACCAGCCTCTGCCAGTGATAATTTCTTTGTCTTTGTTACTCCCATTTCCTTCTGTCATGGTTGCCTCCATCAGGGTCCTCTAAGCTGAAGAAAGGTTTCTTCCCACCTCCTTTTATCAGCTTGTCTGGTGTGGCCTTTGGTGATCATAACACTTGATTGGATCCCCAGAAAGCAATTCAGCTCTTTTGATTTTGCTGGATGCTCTTATGGGAAACTTCAGATGAGTGTCCAATGCCCAAGCTGAGCAGAGAGCACAGGGGTGTATGAGAGTGTAGTATCTCACCTGAGTCTAGATGAGAATAGAGAATAGGGAGGAGTGCATAGCAGAAGGGGTGGCCAGAGACATGCTGGGGCCACACGGTAAAGAACTTAAAATGCTAAGCTAAGAAGTTAGGACTTTTCTCAGTGAAAATCTTTTGATGGGGCACCTGGATGGCACAGTTGGTTAACCATCCGACTCTGGCTTTTGGCTCGTGAATCTCAGGGCTGTGAGATAGCCCCCTATGTCCGGCTCTGTGCTCACCGCTGAGTCTCCTTGAGATTCTCTGTCCCTCTCCCTCTGCCCCTCCCACTCATGTGTGCGCTTTCTCTCTCTCTCTCTAAATAAGTAAATCTTAAAAAAGAAGAAAAGATTTTTTCTTTTTTTGAAGTTTTTGAAGGGGAAGTAATGATATGATCCAGCTTGTGTTTTAAGAGTGTTGCTCTAGTCACTGTGGATTAGCTTATAAAGGCTAAATGAGTGGGACCTCAACTTTATTGCGCAAAAGAATTGCTTTTTAAAATGAGCATTCCTCGGGGCACCTGGGTGGCTCAATGGGTTAAGCCTCTGCCTTCGGCTCAGGTCATGATCCCAGGGTCCTGGGATCGAGCCCCACATCTGACTCTCTGCTCAGCAAGGAGCCTGCTTCCTCCTGTCTCTCTGCCTCCTTCCTCCTCTCTCTATCTGCTTCTCTGCCTACTTGTGATTTCTGTCTGTCAAATAAAGAAATAAAATCTTTTTAAAAAAAAAGATTTTATTTCTTTATTTGACACAGAGAGAGAGATCACAAGTAGGCAGAGAGGCAGGCAGAGAGAGGTGGGGGAAGCAGGCTCTCTGCTGAGCAGAGAGCCCGATGGGGGCTCGATCCCAGGACCCTGGGATCATGACCTGAGCCGAAAGCAGAGGCTTAACCCTCTGAGCCACCCAGGCGCCCTAAATAAATAAAATCTTAAAAAAAAAATTAAAAAATTAAAAAATAAAATTAAATAAAATAAAATGAGCATTCCTAAGGCGCCTGGCTGGCTCAGTCACCCTGAAACTTAAAGGTGAACATCTTAACTAGATATTTTTAAGCAGATTGTTTAGTGTTGAAATATTTTCATGTTGGAGATAAAAATTTGGGTATCAGAGCATAGTCATTTGATGATAAAAAACAACTGGCCTGGTATAAATAACTGAATAAAAGTCACTGGGAGAAGAAACAAATCTCCACTGCAAAATTCCAAATAATTCACATTCTTCCCTCAAGGAGATGGAACATAACTCCCCACCTATTAGTTTGGGCTGTATACAGTGACTTCCTTCCAAGAGTATAATACAGAAAGCAGAAAGAAGGGGAAAAGAACATATTTACAGTGAAGAAACCTGACAGGCATCCCCTCAGCCAGGTGATCAAGAGCAGCATCAGTAATGATAATTCATGCTGATAGTACATAGCCTTGACATGGTGGGATGAAAATGGCACTTTACCTCAATGGTCTTCCGTCTTAAAACTCACAACCCCAGCCAAATCATGAGAAAAACATCAGACAGACCCCAATTGACAGACACCCAGAAAATACTTAACTTGTACTACTCAACACTGGCATTTAAAAAAAAAAAGATCAAGGTCCTCAAAAAAAAAAAAAAACAAAAAACCAAGGAAAATCTAAGAAACTCTCACAGCCCAGAGGAGCTTTAGGAGACATGATAACTAAATGTTATTATGTGGGATCCTGGAACAGAAAAAGACATTAAATTAAAACTAAGAAAATTTGAACAAACTGTAGACTTTACTGATAATGTGTTAGCATTAGTTCATTAGTTGTGACAAATATAAGATGTCTATAATCTATTTTCTACAGAATATATAGACTCTATAATAAGTTTTTTGTAAATTTAAAAAAGCTTACTTTTCAGAAAGGGCTAGAACAGAGTAACAATTAATAAACCAATTCCCTTCCTGGTAAATTGTTAGGAATTGAAATAATATAGCTCTTCCATCCCTAGATTAGTAATCAGGATCTGAGTTAATATCATTAGAGAATTATCTCAGTATCACTGAGAATTATCCAGCTTCAGAACTGTTTTAAGGGACATGAATAAATAAGTTATTTGGTTTTATATAGAGGAAATCCACAGAATCATCAGAATAATAAATAATATAAGATGACCCTGAATATAAGGCAATCTCTTAACATTCCAATGAAAAAAAAATATTTTTAAAAAGGGATTTGGGTGTGGGGCGCCTGGGTGGCTCAGTCGGTTGGATGTCTGCCTTCGGCTCGGGTCGTGATGCCAGGGATCGAGCCCTGTATCAGGCTCCCTGCTCACCAGAATCCTGTTTCTCCCTCTCCCTCCTGTGCCCCCTGCTTGTACTCTCTCAGTCACTTTCTCTCTCTCTGTCAAATAAATAAAAATATTTTTTAAAAAAGGAGAGGGGGTTTGGACAGAATAGACAAATGTATATTTTACCAACTTAGTTAAGACCATAAATTTATAAAATAATATAAAATTTAGAAATATCCCTTTCCACTTGTCTGATCTTTCTATGAAACAATATTGCCCAGATTTTTTACATGCCGCTTTGATGTCCATACCTGGCACATAGTAGTTTGTCAGTAAGCACTTACTGAATGATAATTTGAGATCAGGTATATGAAGAAACCTGAATCAGTCTGGGAGGACCCTTTGAAGGTCTTTGACCAGGAAAGTAACAGCAAAAGTGAAGTGGTATTTAGCGTCTCCTCAGCAGCGATGGAGATGGCACAAACTGTCTGCTTAGGGGAGGCCAGGACATAGCCAGGGTTGGCACTGGTACACAGAAGGAGCCCAAACTTCGGAGTCAGGCAGATCTGGACTTGGGATACCACATTGAAGACTGTGTGGTCCCAAGAGCCTCCCTGAGGAGGTACCCCTGAAGCCAGAATCTGGGGGTGTGAAGAGTAAGGGCGAGAACACTCAGGCACCATCACAAGCAGAAGAGATACTAGTGTGCTGAAGAGAGAGAAAGGAAGCCATTAAGGGTGGAACATAGTGACTGGGCACCTTGTAAACTATGCAAAGGACTTGAGTTTTGTTTTTAAGTGCAAAGGAAAACCAGGGATTAACATCTAATTCACAGTTTTTATAAAATTACCTTCTTCTGTGAAGAGAATGGATTGAAAGAGGGAGCAAGAATGGAAGCGAGGAGGGGCACTTTAGGTAGCTCAGTTGGTTAAGAGTCTGACTCTTGATTTCAACAAGGAAAGCCATCAGGAGCCTAGACAGGAGATGATAATGGATTCGTAACAACACTCTGCTTCTAAGATTCTAAGCACCTTACATGAGCCAATTCATTTAAGTGTGCTGTCCTGTTAGCACCCTCTTTCATTCTCAAAAGTACTAGTTTGGATGATAAATTACAGGAAACTATGAATCAGCCAATTAACATTTTCAGGGGGACAGTCTTCCTACCCATCAATTTCAAACCATTCTATGAAAGCAGCTAACCATGACAACTCTAATACAAGATTCAAGCAGGAAAAACTGGAATCTCATCTCCGAACTTCCTGAGCCCCTTCCTTTTTGTTCCCTTCTGTTTGGGCCTGGTTCTCAGTTACATGTGGGCATTTTTATTTGTCTCTTTCTCAGTATCTTTTTTTTCTTTCACTCCATCCCTTGTATGAGTCTCTCTCTCCCTCTGTTTGTGTGTTCTATGTTTCTTTCCTCTTCCCTCTCTTTACCTTCCCCATTCCTCCTCTCTACTCCAGTTTCTTCCTCTCCCCTAATCTCCTTCTGGTCTCTTCTCAATTGGCCAGTGAGGTCCTGCCATGTACAGTGGATCTGTTCTATTTAATATATAAATATAAATATAAATATAAATTAATATATAAAAATGAAGGTACAGTTGTACTCGTACACGGGTACAGTTGTACTCGTGCCAACATGATTGTCACTAAATATTTTAAATTCTTTTATCCCAGTGCCTGCATTCACATCTTAAGGAAATTTACCTCATACGCCATTCATCTGACTGCTTTCTTTTTTTTCTCCCCAAGCCTTTACTTCCCACTCCACCACCACCTCCCTGCCGGCCTTCTCTACCTTAGGTCTGTCCCCAGCCCCCACACTGGACCAAAATCATACCAGGTCACAGCTATTTAAAACATAAGAAGACTTATGTAACCTTCTGTGTGGCGCCAAGTGACTCTCATTCTTCCATGCGTATCTTAGTTTACTTCCTTTTTTACCTTTCCTAAGGCTTGACATTCTACAGACTATTGATTTTTTTTTTCTGGAATTTATTGTTTCCAGGCTGAAGCTTATTTTTAACATGCTCTTACTTTTACATACGAGAGTGTGCTGCTTTTGTCTGCCTGGTTCCAAATAAGAAGGTACCAGGAACAGCTCTTCCAGCAGAGGTTTCCCATAGTAAAGAAGTGTTCCTTTGTGTTCACCCTGGGTATAAATCACCTGGGAGCTTTTAAATGAGAAAAGACCTGGCTGACCCAGAAGGTGGTATTTATAAATAGTCCTCTAACCCCCACCCACCCCCTTAAAGCTTGTACCTAATCCTCTCCTCTCTCAAGATTGGAAGTGACTTGACCTTTGAGTCTTAAACCTCAGGCTCCTTTTCTCTGAAAAATCTAGTTAACAAAAAGCTGCTAAAACAAAAAAATATTTCCAACCAGATGATGATGAAGCCATTAAAGCTTGCCTTTCATTTCCAACATTTTTTTAATAAGTTTTATTTACTTGACACGGAGAGAGAGAGAGAGAGCACAAGCAGGTGGAGTAGCAGGGAAAGGGAGGGGGAGAAGCAGACTCCCCGCTGAGCAAGGAGCCTGATGTGGGTCTCGATTCGAGGACCTGAGCCGAAGGCAGTTGCTTAACCAACTAAGCCACCCAGGCACCTTCATTTCCAACATTTTTAGTGAAATATACTTCCTCTTTTGAGGACCATCTTTTCTTGTAGTTATTTTAAGATACCTACCTCAGGGGCACCTGAGTGGCTCAAGTCAGTTAAGCACCTGCCTTCGGCTCGGGTCATGATCCCAGGGTCCTCCGGTCAAACCCCGCATCAGGCTCCCTGCTCAAGGGGAAGACTGCTTCTCCCTCTCGTCCTCCCCTTTCTTATGCATGTGCTCGCACTCTTACTCTCTCTATCAAGTAAAAAATAAAACCTTAACCAGAAAATACCTACCTTAATAATTTTTATTTCTTTTTGCTATTGAGCTGTCATGGATTTGTATTTTTATGATTTATGACTTATAAAGCTGTTCCCAAATGGCAGCATCTTTGCCGTGAATTAAGAGTGTTCCTTTTCACCCCTACCTTAGAGAACTTGGAGGGGCTCTCAGTAGCCTACATCCCAACATCATTGGATGTATTTCTCTAATTTTGTGGTATTTATTGAGGGTGAAATCTTACAGGTTTTGTTAGGGTTATACAATGAAGTCCATGATACAGACTGATAGGTTTCTGGATTAAGGTACATACAAGAAATGCCTAATAGTTGAACTGGCCAAAATATTTTTTTAAGTATATTTCCAAAAACAATATAATAAATGTCCTAAAGAGATAATTAAGTCCTTAAACTGATAATTTATAAAGACAGGAGGCGCTTATGTTAGGAAGATAAGCCATGTATTTTTAGCACCTTCTCTCCCTTGCTGTAAAATGGAGGAATCTTCAATTCACCATCCACTAATCATCAGAGAGCAGACTCTCATTTAAGACTTCTTTCTTTCTATCCTCTAATAGATTGAAGAGTAAATTCTGGTGCCAGGCTTTTCTTTGCTGACCCAGGCCAGCAGCAGTAATGCTTTTTTTGGAAACTGCTAGCTCTGATCTAGCTGTTGCTTTACAAAGGGAGCCCCCTTTCCCAGGCTTTTCTCGCAGTAGTTTTGCTGGAATGCCCCACTTGTGTGTGAGCCTGAAATTTTAAGAGTAATTTTAGTTTTGTTATTTAAGAAAATCTGGTGTCCAGTGTGGCTATATTGGTACCTAAGAGAGTATCCATAGAGAAAGAACGAAAAGCTTGTACAGAGCGGGTTAAATGAGTGCTGTGTCTTCTGAAAACCTTGGGCTTAAATGTCTAAGGCAATTCTGTTAGATCTGAGTTCAGAGTGGACTTGCTGGAGCAGTAGTAGCTACTGTTTCATTTCTCCAGCTGGGGAAGCTTTGTCTTCATATATGGAGACCCCAGAATAGCTAAGCATATTTATAGTCATTGGAATTTTAATATGTGATCTGGGGGTGCGTGGCTGGCTCTGTTGGTAGAACATGCAGCTCTTGATTTTGAGCTCGTGAGTTCAAGACCCACACTGGGCGTAGAGCTTACTTTAAAACAAACAAACAAAACACACACACACACTCACACACTTAAAAAAATGTGATCTAAGCAAGTATGTATACTTTTGACTTGCTTTTGAAATTAGTTTTTTAAAAAGTGGAATTTCAAAATATGAAGCAGAGAAGAAGAAAACTGCAAAGGTATGTAAGAGCAGTAGTATCTGGGGATATAATGAGCATATGAGGAGACTGTTAGGATTACACACAAGGAGAGGAGAGAAGCACAACCAACCCACCTTCAAAGCAGTGGTAGGTTCATAGGGGAGTGGGGTGGGGGTGCAGTGCAACAGCAGGTTGAGAGCACAAGAAACCAGGGTAACCCTTGGTTATCTTTTGCGACTTCAGTAACAGCAAAACCTAGAAAGAATGTCTCCAGAGGGTTAACTGTACTGTTTCATGCATAGTGATGCTAATCAGCCATGTTGCTCTGGGTTCAACAGTGCAAGCTACCCAGTCAGAAAGGCTGAAGGCTCCCTGGGGTTTCAGAACTGACCGGGCAGTGGTCACAAAGCAGGGAAGTTTGGGTTAGCACAGCTCCTGCCCCATCCTGCAGAACTGCTGAAGTTCCTCAACTCCTGGTACCCAGGCTTCCAAGCCTAGGTCATGTGCTTGCCCCCAGCTGCACCAGGCTCTGGAGGGAAGGATTTGGATCTTCTAGTTACAGTAATGCCTTGCAGTCGTTGCCTCCCACAGGGGCAACATGGTGCTGTTGGGAAGAGGGTTTGGTTGCTAGACAGCAAAAACGAAAAAAAAAAAAAAAAAAAGACCTGTAAACTTTAAATATTAGCTATCTTTCTCAAACTTAGCCTCTATGTATGGAAATACTAATGTTTTTAAAATTATTTGTCCATTGTTTAAAAAAAACTCAGGACTGTCTTTTTAAATTTAGTGTTTATATTTATCAAAGTTGTGTGTGTACATTGTTCAGAGTTATAGTTCTACCTGGTTTTGAATGATGAGCTGCGTTCTATATCCTTCCATTCCTATTTTCTACTCCCTGGAGAAAACCATTTTCAGTTTCTAGCTGATTTATTTACTATTTATCTTCATATTTCTGAATTGCACACTGTGGCTATGCCTTAATGTCTCTATTTTAGGCATTGTTTATCAACTTCTCACTGTGGAAAATGAGTTTTGTTCTTTCCCAAAACTTTCTGCCTGACCACACATACATGCTCTTCTCCTTCCCCCATCCTCCCAGGATAATGGTACTGGATCCATAGTCTGTGGTTTTATTATTATGACTATGTCAGCCCTGTTTGCAATGATGCCATGTAGTATAGTGTAACTGCTTTTTTCTTCCAATACCACCTTTGATTTTTCCCTGATGTTAATTATTGTCTTGGTTTTTTATTCATTTACTTAGGCTTTCTGTGCTTCTCACTAATGAACCCCCAAATATCCCCTTACTATATAAATCTTTCCCATTTAAACCCATCAGATAGTCTATGAATTTCATCTTCTTACAATCTCTTTCTAAACCTTCTGACCTGCTCTTGTCTGGACCTCGGCCTGTCACCCTTCAGTCCTCTAAAGAGGACTTTTTCACCTCTATCTTGTTTTAGTCCCTTGCTCATGGATTCAATATCGTCTTTTTCCTTAGTCTTCCCTGTCATTTTGAAATAGCATATTATCATTAGTTTCTTGAGAAAGTAAATCTTTTTTTAGTTTTAGGAATTTCCCGGAGATTCGTAAAGGCACTGCTTCATTTTTTTCTACCCACCAGAGTCCCTGTTGAAAAGTGTGATTCATTCTGATTTTTTTTTTCCCATTCTGATTCTGACCTTTATGTGACTTGTTTATCCTCTGGAAGCTTTGCTTTAACCTTGATGTTTTGCAAGTTCACAATGATGTGACTTGGTCACTTGCTAGATCTTCAGTCTGGGACATTTTCTTGAATTAATTCATTGATCACTTCCCCTCCATGGTTTTTCGGTTGTCTTTCTTGAACTCCTGTTAGATTTTGGATCTCTTAGATTGATACCCGGTTCTTTTATCTTTACTCTCCTGTTTTCTATCGTTGTCCCTTTTTATTTTTCTTTCTGAAAGAGTTCCTCAGGTTTGTCTTCCAACCCTTGCATTGAGTTGTTTGGTTCTGCTATCAAAATGTGTATTTTCCTAGCATTCTTTTTTGTTCTCTGAATGTTCCTTTTTTCATTGCTATTAGTGATTCATTTATTGTATGATGAACAATACAGAAACTAGAAAATATAACTACTTAAGTTAGAAGGCATTTTATGATTAAATGAGATTATCAATTGACTAGCCTCAAATTTGTAAACTTGAGCCAGAGAAGATCACCTAAAATAAACAAAATTTAATTGTATATGATTTTTAGTGTATAAGGCTTATATTATCTCTGGCTGTTTTGTTTTGTTTGTTTGTTCTTAGATTTTATTTATTTATTTGACAGAGAGAGAGACAGCAAGAGAGGGATACACAGCAGGGGAGTGGGAGAGGGAGAAGCAGGCTCCCTGTGGGGCTTAATCCCAGGACCCTGGAATCAGGGCCCAAGCCAAAGACAGATGCTTAACAACTGAGCCACCCAGGTAACCCAATTTTGTTAGTTCTTAATACTTCTTTTTAAAAGTTTGTATCTTCTGGGATGCCTGGGTGACTCAGTTGGTTAAGCATCTACCTCCCACTCAGGTCATGATCTCTGCTTCCTGGGATCAGGCTGCTCCCCCTGCTTGTGCTCTCTCACCTCATTCTCAAATAAATAAACAAAATCTTTTGAAAAATTTTTTGTATCTTCTTCTGTAGTCTCTTTTTTCCTCTTAAGTTGCTTTTTTCTCTTTGTTTTGGTTTGTCTTTCATTTCGGTTTCTGGTGATCCTTGGTTAGTTTCTTACATCTAAGAACAGGCAGTTAAATGGGTACTTGAGATCTGTGGACTTGTGAGCAAAGTTTATGGGCTGTGGGGGTGGTCTGCATGAGTCACTTCTTGGGATACCTCTCTTATCTGTTTCTTTAAGTCTTTTATCTTGGCTGGTCTGATTCTGTTGGGAAATTTTAAATTTTGTACTATTCATTTTCTCTCTCCTTGCAGTTTCTAGATGTGTAGTCTTTGGTTCTCGTGTTATAGATAAAAATATCTCCACTGGGGGGCGCGCCTAGGTGGCTCAGTCATTAAGCATCTGCCCTCTGTCCCATTCTGATCGATCCCAGCCTCCTGGGATCTGGCCCCACATTGGACTCCCCGCCCAGCAGGGGAGCCCTTCTCCTTCTCCCTCTGCCTGCCACTTCCCCTGCTGGTGCTCTCTGTCAAATAAAGAAATAAAATCTTAAAAAAAAAAAAAAAAATCTCTCTTGGGTCTGTGCTACGACCTTCCTTTAGATGTCCTTTGGACCCTCCTACACCTCATTTGCTTTCATGGCACTTGGCAGATAGGCCGACTTGCTAAAAGGTAAACAGGAGCTGGTAGCAAATCTGAGAGCTAGAACACACCTTGAGTGCAAAGTTAGAGTCGCTTTCAGTGCATTGTTTTCCTTAATACATTTGATCAGAAATTGGATGAACCTCCGGGATGCTGAGACTGGGAAGATACTGTGGCAAGGAACAGAAGACCTGTCAGTCCCTGGAGTGGAGCATGAAGGTACTCCCCAACCCTTGCCCTGCACAGGGCTCTGATGTTTCAGGAGCAGGGCCTAAGCATCAGGGAGCTAAATTAATGCAGATCCTGATGGGCAAACCCCTGCGGGCTCAGCATGTGTTACTGAGATTCCCAGTTCCTTTCCTACCTTTTTTCCCTCTCACTTCCCAAAACTCATTTTATGCTGAAATTTTAACATTAAAACATGCCTAAAGATATAAACTAAGCTCTCAACTTTTTTTTTTTTAAAGAAAATTTCCATTTTTATCTCCCTGAAATAAAAGAAAAACTAAGGAGTTAAAACCAACAGAACAGAGTAAAGAAAGTGTCCACTCAGTCCTTTTCCTAATGAAAACAGCTAGGGAAGGCCCTTAGATGCACTATATCTGGTGTTTCTTAAAGATCTTTCAGGGGGGCGCCTGGGTGGCTCAGTCGGTTAAGCAAATGCCTTCTGCTCGGGTCGTGATCTTGGGGTGGTGGGATCTTGCCCTGCATCCCTGCATCAGGCTCTCTGCTCAGTGGGGAATCTGTTTCACCCTCTCCCTCTGTGCTCTCCCTCTCTCTTTCTGTCTCTCTCAAATAAATAAATAAAATCTTTAAAAAATAATAATAAAGATATTTCAGTCAGATGCACTTGACCAGTTGGGGACCTCTGCCTTTAATTGTGTCACCAAGGCTTTTCTCTGAAATGTAACATAGATAATGTGTTCTAAATCAGCTCTAAGGAGGTCCCAGAAACTTAAGGAATCATAGTATGTAATTTTCATTGAGAATGGCTTCAGTATTTCTTTTTATTTACCAGCCCGTGTTCCCAAGAAAATCCTCAAGTGCAAGGCAGTGTCTCGAGAGTTGAACTTCTCTTCAGCAGAGCAAATGGAAAAATTCCGCCTGGAACAAAAAGTTTACTTCAAAGGGCAATGCCTAGAAGGTATTCTGTGGCCTAGTGCCTGGAAGCCTCACTTAGGATGACAGAGTAAAAAGGCAGGACCCAGTGAACTTAAAACACTGCTTTGGTAACGTTCATTTTGCAACTCAGTTTGTGATGGGATTCCTACACCTTGCGAGGCTGGGGGCCCCAGCAAAAACAAAGCTGGCAATGACAAGGGGCGTTGAGCCCAACAAAAGGGTTTCTGACACTGGTGGGCCTGGGTTGGTGCCCGCTTTATCACTGGTGAATTATAATGTGGTCACGAGGAAGCTGCCAACAAGGGCCTGGTACAGAGCTCTCAGTCTCCCGCAGATCTGGCCACCAAGGCCACTCTGCACCAAGTTTCCACCATGAACTGTAAGAGTGCACGTCCGTGTCTTGCAGCTGGAATTGCAAGTGAAAGGCCTAGTCTATTCTTCTGTTTATCATATACACATAGCCTATTGCTAAGAAAGCGTTGTTTATACTGTATCTACCCACTGATCCTCACCCTTTAGACCCTAGAGCAGAGGGAGTAAGCCTCTGGTGTGGTCTGGGGACAGCCTGAGGACAGCCTCTTTCACATGCCTCTGGCCCCGGAGGTTTCTGATGGCTGCATTTGTGGTTCTTGGGGAAAGAAGAGGCTCACTCTAAAGGGGGGACGTGTGCAGAGCCCCAAAACTCTCTGGGGTGCCCACTCACCAGCTTTTTGTTCTTCCTTCAGAATGGTTCTTCGAGTTTGGCTTTGTGATCCCAAACTCCACAAACACCTGGCAGTCCCTGATAGAGGCCGCGCCCGAATCCCAGATGATGCCCGCCAGCGTGCTAACGTGAGTGAGCAGACCGCAGGCACTGGGGAGTGGGTTCCAGGCAGGGGAGCTGACGGTGCTGCTCAGCGGGCAGACCCGGGTGAAAATAAGGGGAGAGAGTATTCAGGGGTATTTGAGTTTACAGGTTACTGACTCTGTCATAAGAAAGACAGTGTGATCAAATGGAAAAAAATAAAAAAAAAACTTTAGAGTAGACCTTTAGATTAGACTAAATTCCTGATTAACCCTGGCTTGCTGTGCAATCTTGGACAATGTTTACCTCTCTGGCCTTATTTTTCTCCTCTCTACACATAGAATTAATAATTCTATCTCACAGAGGTGTAGTGAGGATGAAAGAAGATGATATGAGAAGAAACTGGCCTGTACTCTATATTAAATCTAGGCTAATTTGCTCACTTTCCTGAAAACCAAACTTCTGATACTCTGTACTTTTCTTGAATGGCCTTTAATGGAATCTGGCAAAGTTCTAAGTTTGTTTTAGAGGATAATGTTTGGTTATGGTTTTTCAGAGACTAGCTTACCATTTTCATATTTATGCTTCCTGCTCAAAGAATAATTTGTTTGTCCTTTATCCAAAAACACTGTCAGTAAGGGCCCAACTTATATTTTCTCTTCGGAAAAAGTAGTAGACTTTCAGAGGTCTTAGTAATAGTGTCTAGTAATGAGTTATTCCCACAGATATTTGTGTAATATTGGATTGTCCCTTTAAACTGATCCTTGGTGAAAGCCACACTGAATGTAAATAGAGGTTGTTTGCTTTAAAGATGTTTGCTTTAATAGATTTTTAATTACAATGGTAGATATTTTTATATTCTAATAGCCAATTAAATCTTGAGTTTCTTACGTACCCATTTTATAATTAATTGCCAAAAAAAATGTATCTGCTGGCTATTAATTACCCTGGGAAAGTATAGGGTAGTATATAGAAGGGCATTTTTAATATTTTATTAACCTTCATTGACTCCTTCTTGGCCAGGTCCAATAAGTCTGTGATGACTTATTTAGGTTCTTTAACTCATATTTTACTTTCTGGAACCCAAAGACAGTACCTCTATTGTCCTTAACTTGGTTCAAGAGTGGTTTGGTTTGGAAACACTAGGATACCCACCAAGAAAAATGAAATTCTCCCCTGTACAATACAGGTGTGTCATTTGGGGTTCTTTGGCTTGCAAGCCATAGAAATGACTCCAGCTGATAGGACAGACCTGAAGGCGGGTGGGGGGTGGCGGGTGGCGCTGAGACCCGGGCAGCTTCAAAGATGCAGGTGGCAGGAATCCATCGATGATCTCCTTCAGGAGCAGCCATAGGAAGGATCCTGCTCCATCGGGGAGCGGGGGAAGAGTCTGATTAGCCCAAATTATGTCCTGTGCGTAGCCCTCTGCCAGGTGAAGGAGAGGCTACTGGACTGACCCATGGACTGGAGATGGGGTGGGTCCCCAGAAGAGCAGAGTGATGTTACCCAAAGTGATGGAAATAGATGCAGGAAAGACCAACCCACAACTGCCTACCAGAGACCTGCAGGTTTCCATGTGTATCAAAAAGTCACTCATATTAAAAAAAAAAAAAGTCGTATGTATAAGCACCCCTGTTTGCAGAGCACTCTGCTAAGGGGTTTACATATATCAGGGATTAAAACATGCTCTTTCTTCTGTTTTCTGAACTTGAGGAGAAAAAAATCTAATCACAAAGTTAAATGTCACATTAGACTTCTAACCCCATTTGGACATAGATTTCAGTGTCGCCAAGCCAAAGTTCTAGGTAGGTGCGTGTCCCCAGGCCCAGCAGACCCAAACTGAAGCCACTTTGTGGAAATGAAATCTGTTGCCTAACACACTCACTCTTTTGCCCTCTCTTCTTACTTATAGTGGGAATGTTATCATAGAGACAAAGTTTTTTGACGACGATCTTCTTGTAAGCACATCCAGAGTGAGACTTTTCTACGTTTGAGAGAAGAATGTGTGTGCATTTCAAGAATTTGGGTTTTGGGGGGGAAAGGAGGAAACTCGACTTTTTTCCTCCACGCGTTTGATTTTTGACATTTCCACCCCTAATTCCCTGTACGGCAACCCACCTGCGGCCACCAGGGGACCAGTTCTGTGTAGGTAACCAGATGGCTGTTTCCTTCCAAGCCGCCATCTTCCACTGACCAGACTCAACTCCCAACCCCAGACCAGGGCAGAGGGTAAGCCTTGACTCCTTCCCAGGGTGACACAGGGACAGATGCTTACCATGAGAGCCGATGCTGTTCCCACCCCCTCTGCTTCCTCCTTGGGCCCTGCAGGCAACGCATCTTCCTTTGGCCCCTGGTTTTGGAAAAATTCATATTCCTGACCTATGTTTAGTTTTTTTCCTACCATTTCTATTTCATACATTCTCATACATTTAACTTGTAAAATAGACTGTGATATTATTATTACGTAATGAATTAAAACATATGAATTAAAATATTCCTACAGTCTTTAGCATGGCACTGCTTTCATCTCTGCTTTTTCTGGAACATGAACCCAGCCCCATGATGTGAAGAAAGACATTTATCAGACCGTAGGACCACAGCTGTATTTTACTCCAGAAATCGACTAATAGATTTTGCATTCCCGATGCTTCAGTTGCTGCTTTCTGAGAATGTACAATGTACCCAAACAAGACCCATGACCTTAACATTTGTCTTTGAGACACGATATGCAGTGGTTCTTTTCCACAACAAACTTTGTTTGTCTGGTGTTGCTTTTAACTTTTCTCATACCTCTATGATGTACCTTTGCTCAAGAGGTTTTGGGAAAGGGTAGAAGTCCAAGCTGACAGAGTAGAAACTCTTGTATTCTTATGTGAGAGGACAGAAGTTCCAGAATGGAGAAAAGAAGTCATGTGGAGAATGGTGGGAACACATCTGGGATGGGGTGGGGTGCTGGGAGGCCTTAAAACCCAGGCAGAGGAAGCCAGCATGGGAGAGAGTGATGGTAGCTGGGTGCCTGCAAGTCTGATGTGACAGAGAAGGGTTCTTTTTTAAAAGCTTACCTCTGAGCTACCAGCAGCCTTCACTGTTCTTTATACAATACCAGCAATTAACGGGTTTTCAGTTCGCACAGTAGTAAGGCTGAGACCAGAGGGAAGGAGAATATAGCCAGAGACGGGCCCTCTGGTGTAGCCCCTGCTCACATATTCCTCCTCTTTTTCTTACCAAAGGGTCTGTTTGCCTCTGTGGGTGGGGAGGAGAAGGACATTTTTAGTGGACTGTCACCATCTTTCAGTGATAATTCCATTCCTCACATGAGGGCTCTTGTCTTCAAAACCTAATTTTTAAATACCAAGATTGGATGAGAAAACAAAGTTAAAGTGAATCCAGATTTCCTTTTGCTTTCTGGAAATGCCATCTCTTCCCTCAGAGTGAACTCGTCTCCTTTCCTGAACTACGTCTGCTCCCCAGAATTCCAGCGGGGAAGGCACTTAGGGACCTGGACACCTCCCAGTGGAGAGAAGTCGTCCCAGGGAAGCTTCTTCCCCTGCTCAGAGCCTCCTTCACTGCCCCTCTCCACTCACTCACCCAGCCAGAACTGTCAGGGACACACTTCTTTGTCAGCTGCTCTGAGAAAAAAAAGAACTACAGCCTAGTCGTTCTTAGACATGCACCATCTCTCCAGGCAACAGTGTGTGTGTTCAGGCAGCGCTGATCATTTTATCATGAAACAAGGCCCAAAAAGTGTGCTCCGGGGACAGTGCGATTGACAGGTTCTGAGCTGTGCAGGAGGGACTGGGGCTGGCCGGGAGGATGGCTGCAGCTATGATGGGAGGAGGAAGAGGGAAGGGGTGCGGGCAGGGGTGAGCACAAGCGAAAGGAGAGGACACAAGAGCTGTGGGGACTCGGGCCCTGTAGGTCAGAGTCAGCTCCGGTAGAATGGGTGCAGGTCTAAGTGCCTGCAGAGCTGGGGGTTTTGCAGATGCATCAAAGGCCACAGAATGTTACAGAGGAGAGGCATGCAGCCCAGGCCCGGCATGTGTACGGGTACCTGCCCCACACTCCAGAGATTGGGGTTCAGTAGGTGCAGGGCCCAGAAATCTACCTGCTACAGCAGCCCAGGTGATTCTGACGCAAGCGGTCTGTGGACCAGACTTTGAGAAATGCTGGTAGAGGCAGTAAGTGTCAGAGACGGATAGATGTACACGGGCAGCTGTAAGGTAAGCTAAAGTCGCATGCAGGCTTGTGGACTTCTGTGATGGGGGTGTGGTGAAGCACCGAGTCTGGCCTCAGTTGGGCGGGAAGGGGTTGGAGGGAGTCCAGTCCACTGAAGGCCACACTCACACTCTTCCCATATGCATACGTGTGAGGCACAGGCCTGCCTTTCGGGGATTTGTCTCTAGTAGAGGGTGGTGACAGGTGATGGTAACGCCTGCGATAAGGGAAGCGCAAGGTGAATGAAAGGAAGAAGAGATTAAAAAAAAATGAAAATGAAATAAATGAGAAGAGATTACACATACTTCAGCAAAATCTGGAAAGCCCTCTCTTCTCTGAATCCTTCAACTCTTAGCCTACAAAACATGTTCAAGTGACCCTAAAAATATAAATTTTAAAAAACTAAGGCTTGTGGGGCGCCTGTGTGGACCAGCCAGTTAAGTGTTGGACTTCAGCTCAGGTCATGATCTCAGGGTCCCAGGATGGAGCCCCGATGTTGAGCTCTGCACTCAGGGGGGAATCTGCTTCTCGCCCTCTCTCTCCCCGCCGCTGCCCCTCCCCTGGCTCGTACTTACTCTCTCTCACTCTCAAATAACTTTTTAAAAAATTTTTTAAAATAAGGCTTTCCTTCAGTCCTGCGGCGCCTACAGCTCCTGCTCCATCCTCTTTCTCTGCAGATCCAAATTCCTTGGGACTGTCTCCACTCACTCTTTCCACCTCCCTACCTCTCATTTACTCCTCAACAGCCGCTGGCTGGCTGGCTGGCTCTGACCCGGGGCCTCCTTTCCGCCAGTATGTCCGTGAACTCCACTGACCCACTGCCCCCTGCTGGTCCTTCCTGCTTTGTCTGCTGCATTGGATCCTTCTAACACGTACTGGAAATTCTTGTGGATTCTGGGAGCCCCTTCCCTGGGAGTTCTGCTCCTTGCAGGCTGTTCATTTGCTTCCAACCATCTTGTCCCTAAAATCTTTGTTAGTGGATTTCTGGATTTTTTTCTGTTTTCTTTCTTTCTTTTCCTAGCTGTTGTATATCGAGAACATTCTATGTGCAACATTTTTAAGCATTATGCATTCAGTCCACACATATTTACTGAGCACTGTTTATGTACCAGACACTGTATTAAATGATGGACATACTTGTTCAACCAGTGAAGTCCCTACCATCCCATTCCAATGAGAGGAGACAGGAAGCAAATAATTTCAGGTAGCAATAAATGCTCGGATGAAACAAGACTGCCCAGTGACAGCATCAGTCTGATGTGAGAAGCAATGGAAAGAAGTCAGCGTTCAGCTTTTGACTACCAACCCAGGAGGGACAAGTTAACCATGGAAAGCCAGGCTTTACTCAAAAAGATTTTTAAGTCCCTTAAACTACCAACAAAACAAGAACGGGGTGGTGGTGAGGAGGGGGCACACAGGATTGTCTCATTTACTACAAAGAGCTCCTCCTTGTGGGAAGAGTGAACCTGCCCCTTCCCGCCTGGTGTAGGATGGAGAGGGGAAATGAGGAAGAAGAAGGCCACAGAGGTCAGCTGCAGATGTCCCTGTTTTCCTTCCCCAACCCCCTCCCTCCCAGGCTGGGGTGGAACTGGCAGATAGAAACCGGGTTCAGGGGAAGGAAGAGAATTTCAGGGTTGATAACCGCTTCCTGGAGGTTAGCAGGGCTGCCCCACAATCCAGACCAAGGCCTGTTGACTAGCCTTACAAACATCTTCACCCCAACTGCTCCTGCCGCAGTTCCTAGAACTCCCTGGGGCCTGTCGGGCCAACGGCATCGTCTTCCCTTCTGATTTATCCTCCATGTCTCATCCAAAAAGACCGCCGGAATGTGCGCCTGGTCACCAGTCCCTCTGTATTGAACAGTTTATTTTCAGAACTTGTTGCTAGTGACCAGGTAATTGTTTTGTGGCTCTCAAAATACTGTTAAAATAGTCCTCAAAGTGAAGACCAAACCTGGCTTAGCAGTTTTTTGGTGCATTTTTATTTGGTTCGAAGCTAAGCAGCTTTGTCCGTAGTTTTGAATAAACTCGGGGGTGAAGTTGAATGGAGTGAGAAGCAGAGATTTGGTGAATACAGTTGGTTCCCAAACTGTGCACCAAGGCACCCCAGGGCACTGCAGCAAATTCACAAGGGTTCCAAAGGACATTTTAATTTTCAAAGGAAATGCAGCCATTGGGGATGTCTGTTGTACTGTGCTCACTATTAGCTCAAGATAGTTCAGTTTCAACATTATACTGCACCACACTACATTCTTTTTGGTGAGTTATCTTTGCGAAGCTGAATTTTTGTACATTTTATTGATAAACAAGTACCCCTGAAAAATCCATGTGAACAGGGGTGCCTAGTGGTTAAGCATCCAACTTTTGGTTTCAACTCAGGTCATGATCTCAGTTCGTGGGTTCGAGCCCCACATAGGGCTCCACACTGAGGGCGGAGTCTGCTTGGGATTCTCTCCCTCTGCCCCCCGCCCAGCTGCACTCACTCACATGCTCTCTCTAAAATAAATGAGTAATTAAAAAAAAAAAAAGTACGAACAGGAAATGAGGGTGGTTGTATCCAATCTGATTCCAAGGTTTGAGAAGATGTGCCCACATCACATCAATAAGTCATTGTGATTACAAATAAAATAAAAATATTTTTCCTCTCAATTTATGTGCCTTTTCTTTTTCCAGAATAATATGACAGCTACTAGGTTAGGATATAAATACTTAACAAGTTGTTTGAACCTAACTACATAGTAATAACTTTAAAAACCTTTTGGTTTTGTTACACTGTGGGAAAATGACTGACACAGTAAGTGTGCTGTGAACAGAGAAAGTTTAGGGACCCCTAATAAGCCATTTTGGGGGGGTTTCATACTATTTTTTAAAGTAATCTCTACCCCCAACAGGGGGCTCAAACTCATAACACTGAGATCAAGAGTCACATGCTACTAAACCCTCAGTTTAAAAATAATGCCTGGGGCACCTGGGTGTCTCAGTGGGTTAAGCCTCTGCCTTCAGCTCAGGTCATGATCTCAGGGTCCTGGGATCAAGCCCCACATCGAACTCTCTGCTCAGCGAGGAGCCTGCTTCCCTCTCTCTCTCTGCCTGCCTCTCTGCCTACTTGTGATCTCTGTCTGTCAAATAAATAAATAAAATCTTTTTTAAAAAATAAACAATGCCTCTCAGGAGCACCTGCCTGGCTAAGTCGGTAGAGCACGCAGCTCTCAGTCTTGGGGTCGTGAGTTTGAGCCCCATGTTGGGGGAAGAGATTACTTCAAATAAAATACGTCTTTCAGAGGGTTAGAAACCCAGGCACGTGCATTACCATCACTGACAGCTACAGCAACAAGTGGGTATTTACCACCCCCGTAGGAACCCCGAGACAGCTCTTGGTTCCATGGAATGCTTTTGGATTCTTGTACTTATTAAAGAAAATGTTTTCAAAGGAAAAGAGGGCATTTATTCAAATTTCTTAGAGTGGCTTTTTAAATGACTTGATTTATTCAAATCATCCCCCCAATAGCTCTTCTCAATTATAAGAGGATAAGCAAGATTATTATCACTTGGATGTTTTATATATAATTATTACTTTCATTTGGGGCTAAAGTATGTGTATTAGAGCCATACAATATGAAAATTTGAATATGGAGCACAGAGCCCCCCCCCCCGTGTAATTAAGTTATACATGATTGGTGTACGTCTTTACAGAACTTGAAATTTCCTTTCACTTTTTTATGTTATAGGGATTGATAATGATCCTTTCTTTCCTTTCCTGGTATGTCGTTGGCCATACACACTGTTTACTCAGGGCCCAGCCCTTGGTCAGGATTGGAATCCAAATCCTCTCTTCTGAAAGAATGTCTAATTGTTTCTCTCTTTTAATTGGCTTGTATTCAGCAACAGTCTACAATACGTTCGGTACAATTAGGCTAAGGTTTTTCTTGGAGTGTTCATGTTTACTTAAAAGTAGACACTTGATATTCAAGAGGTTTTATGACCATCACGATCCTCCAGCATTTCCAGGCTCAAATGATATCGTTCGGGCACAGAATTCTGAGACCTCAGTATGGATTTGGTTGTGTTTTGACGCAATCATTTCCTGAAAGAAACCTTGCCTCTGCCCAAAGGCACCTCCTTGGTCTCCCTGGAGAGGCAAGTGGCCACTGGAAGTGTCACATCTAAGAAATGTCATCACATAACAAGAGACTAACCAATTAAAAGTTAAGTCGCCCCTGAGCAGAGCGGGAAAATAATAGAAAGCCCACCTACCTAATAATGGGACTCATTTGACGCCAGGGTCTTTAAAATGGATTCAGACCACACTGTCTCCAAGGAAAGAAATGAGCATCTCCTAGTAAGAGGTGCTTACTAGGAGCTGACTAAGGACAATGTTGACAAAGGGGTCAGAATTGGAGAATCCACTGTCACTCCCCCACCCCATCCAACCTCAGTATCTTCTAAGAGTAGATGTCTGGCCAGCATCACTGTCAAGCAGGTCGCAGCCCCAGGCTCTAGTGGAAACCACAGGAGTCACACTTGGAACATTGTGGGGAGATTGGTGAGAAGGACCCAGAGAATACCTCTGGGAAGGGGTAGAAGTTTTCCTGGGATACAGAATGGAGATGAGATGAATTTCTAAGACAAAAGAACATGTGCATATTTTTTTTTGGAACTTGACATATAGGGTCAAATGCTTTCCAGAAAGGTTTGTACCCATTTCCACACCTTAGCTACGTCCAAACCTACTGACACCAACCACATCCTGGGCTGTGTTGACAAGGGTCACAGGATCCCAGACCACCTGCCACTGAGGGAGCCTGCATGACGCCTGTGCAGGATTCTATGGCCAAACTATGGAACCAGTTCCCAAAGGAATCCTTTCCTATCATCTGTTTAGTTCAGCAAACAGTCTCTGAGCCCTGGTGGGGGTCCTTGTACAAGATCAACTTTTTCTGGGCACTAACATCCTTCAGTATGTTAATAGGTTTATGGGGGAAAAAAAAAAAAATCCAAGGGGTGCCTAGGTGGCTCAGTGGGTTAAGCCTCTGCCATCCACTCAGGTCATGATCTCAGGGTCCTGGGATCGAGCCCTGCATCAGGCTCTCTGCTCAACAGGGAGCCTGCTTCCTCCTCTCTCTCTGCCTGCCTCTCTGCCTACTTGTGATCCCTCTCTCTGTCAAATGGATAAATAAAACTTTTTTAAATTTTTCAAAAATCCGTGGAATATTACTCAGCCATCAAAAAATGAAATCTTGCCATTTGCAACAACATGAATGGAACTAGAGGGTGTTATGCTAAGTGAAATAAGTCAGAGAAACACAATTATGATTTCACTCATGGAATTTAAGAAACAAAACAGGGTCATAGGGGAAGGGAGAAAAAAATAAAATAAGAAGAAATTAGAGAAAGAGATAAATCATAAGAGACTAAACTACAGGGAACAAATAGGGTTGTTGGAGAGGAGGTGGGGGGGAATAGAGTAACTGGGTGTTGGGTATTAAGGAGGGCACATGATGTAATGAGTTCTGGGTGTTATATGCAACTGATGAATCACTAAACTACCTCTGAAATTAATAATACACTATATGTTAATTAATTGAATTTAAATTTTAAAATTTCAGGTAAATTTGGAATGAGCTGCATCTTAAACTATCCTCTTAGAGACTCCTTCATATGTTAGAGACCCAGGGAGTCTATTTTTTTTCTTTTTCTGTTATGCAAAAAGAAAACCCTTCCCATTGCTTACCCAGCACTTTGCCAAACAAGATGGATTAACCTCTCAAGCACACCTTGGAGCAGAGAAATAGTTGGGTGGTGCCAGGCTGCATGAAGATGGGGGTCTCACCCATGAGTCCTATGATACTGCGTTTGGCTGTGAGGCATAGATGGGAACCCTGTAAGTTCTGTGAGTTCCTGGAAGGTCAGAGGACTAGAGACCACTGCAGACTGGAGAGAGGGAAAGGGAGACTCCAGGAAGTGGATGCAAGGTGGGCAGCTCAGATGACTGGGCCATGGCCCGCGCCACACACTCAGCTGGAAATGAGTCCAGCAGGGACTCTGTGATCTTATTGAGAGATGAACCATGAGCATCACAGCCTCTTCTGAGGCTGATTCACCTGCCTCTGTTCTCCTTCAACCTGGAAACCACACCAGAAGTCAATACCCATACCCCTGTGCTCTTCTTCAAGTTGTCTCTAGTTCATGGAAGTCTGATTGGCTTTGGAGTTTAGAGCCTGGAGCCCAGTATCCTTCGATCTACTAATGTGACTCAGTTACAAATGACAAAAAAGCCAACCTGAACCAGCCTGAACTAAGAGAAAATGTCCTGACTTGCATAATTGAAAAGTCCAGGGATTGGTACGGCATTATGTCCAGGCCAACCCAGAGACTCGAGTAATGTCATAGAAGTTGGGGTCCCTCTGCCCCTTGACTCAACTCTTCTGTCTGTGTGGGCTGCAGTCGACACCCCTCACAACGCCTTAAGTTCAAGGCTCACTGCCCGGGCCCAACCTCCTTCCCTTTGCAGCGACTCAATCAAAAAATCCCAGGAGAGGGTACCTGGCACTCTCAGTCAGTGGAGCGCACGACTCTTGATTTCAGAGTCCAGAGTTCCAGCACCATATTGGGCTAGAGCTAACCTTTAAAAAAAAAAAAAAAAATCCCAGTGCTCACTCTGATTGGATCAGCTAGGGTCATGTGCCACCCCTGAGCCAATCAGTATAGCAAAGGGTTCCTGGGCACTGATTGGCCAAGACCAAATGGCATAGTCTGCCAGTGGAATCCGGTTGAGAGTGGGGGAGGGGAAGTCCTTCAAGAGGCAAACTGGACACCATTTCAGGAGATTATTGCCAAGAGAAGGGTGATGGGATGGCTGTTGGTGACAAAAACAACATATGTCCCCTGGTACCTTATGGAATCTTCACCAGCAGCTCCTTCCTGGGAGAGATCTGCTCCCTGCCGAGAGCCTCACAGCTGGGCCCCGGCTTGGCTGAATGTGAAATGAGGTTGTCTCAAGTGACCACCTGGCACTTCTCGTTGCTATGGGCAGCGGCTTTGACGGAGAGCTCATGAGGACATACTCCGTCCAAGCTGGGTCCCTTGACTATGCTCAGGACTTCATAGCCACAGGCTGCTAGGCCTTCTCCTTCAATAATACATCTATCATCCCCCTAGCATACAAGGTCAATGTTGCAGGCCGCCTTCCAATGTTTCAGCTGTGTTTCCTAATTTGAGCTTTTGTCACCTCTCTGAACTCAGAGCAAACCCTGTGAGTGGAGGCCAAGCTCTCTGGAGAGGAAGTCCTGGGGAGAGCCCTGCCCTCCATCCTGGCTGGCCCTACCCTTCCCTCCAAGCACTTGGAGCTGGGGGTTGACAGCCGCACTGCAAAATTGGACTACTCCATGTAAAGCTGGGAGCAGGGTTTCTGTCCCCATGAAGCAGTTTTCAGCAGGCAGGGATCACAGAGTGTCCAGGTCCTGAGGCAGGCAGGGTTGGCCTGTACCCTGGACACAGGAGGCCACATAGGAGGCATAGCAGAAGAAGGCCGGGCATTGGAGATCTAAGTCTTTGGACCCCTGGGACAGCAACGACAGCCAGGGAGAGGCGGCACAGACCCTAGGGCAGCCTGATGGACAGCTCAGAGTGGCCAGGAGGGCAGCTGGGAGCCTTCAAACTCCGGCCCCCATTCCCTGCAGCTGAGGACTCTGGGACTGGGACTTAGGTCAGCAGTCACTATGAGTAGTGAGCAGAGAGGACCGAGAGCTGCACCTGCCCAGGGAAGGTGTCGCACACCAAGCATTGGAACGGATTAAGCAAGAAGGAACCCAGGGGGCCAGAACCCAAGGAGGAAGCAACCCTGGCCTCAGCTCAGGCTCTGGAGAGGCCTGGGGTCTCCCTTTGAGGAAAAGAAGGACCAGATCAGCTGACCAGAGGGAAGGCTTGGGAAATGACCACTGACTCTCATGTCTGACCGGGGCTCCAGAAACAGAGAGGGAGGAAGGGCTTTCAGCGGGGGTCGTGGTGGCTGAGGCTGCTCTTTCCTGGACGGTACAGAACCCGGCAGAGTCCCGTGCGGTTCCCCTCCGTCCACCAGAGGGAGCCCGTCGCTCGCAAATCTCCCAATTTGGGCTGTATGGGCCGCCCGATCCTTGGCCTTTAGAAAGATTTTGGGAGTGAGGATGGGTGGGACTCTGGACTCCGAGAACAGGTCATCAGGCGGTGATAAATAGTGTGCTAGTCTCGGGACTAGAGGAAAGTAGGCTCTGCCGAAGGCAGCAAGGACCGTTCAGTCCAAACTTTTGGTGGGATGAAGCTATGCGGTGAGGCTAGGCCGCTGGTACAGAAGAAGCAGGGAGCTTGGTGCAGACATGGGACATTAAGAAAGGCAGTCCTGACCCTACCTCCTGGCTCACACTCTTCTTGCCATTGTGCACAGGAGGAGACTGAGGCCCAGCAAGTTTCAATTACTTGCTCTGTATTAACATGCCTGTCATGTCTGTGCCTGGATGGGGCTCAGTCTCTCACCTCCTTTCTAGAGGTTTTGAGGGGAGTAATTCCTTCTGAGCAGGGCCGGAGCCTGAGTGGGCCTGGGAGCCTGATGCCAGCTCCATGTGTTGCCTGCTCTGTGGTCTTCTTGGCCCCTGGGCTGGACACCCGGCCCGGGCTCTAGGCCTTGTGGACATCTGCAGGACTGAGCTGCCCTGAGAAGCAGAACAGAGAGCAGCTGGTCAGTCTTGCCTCAAGAGCCTGTGCACAGCATGGGAGGGCAGCAACTGCGGACGCAAGTTCCCTCCAACCAAGGCCTTGATCTGACCCTAGCAGCCGTCTGGGTACAGCTCAGTGAGGGACAGGCAGCCTGGGGCTTGAGCAGCCCAGGGAGGACACTCTACACTGTCCTTACTCCACAGGCTCCAACCCTTGTGAAAGGCAAGCCTCCCACCCCCCCCCAAAAAATGGGACACGTGGCAGAAACCACAAATGTGGGTGGGGATGTAGAACGCCGTTCCACCACCAAGAGGTGTCCTGTGGTGTCCTGAGGAGGGACCTCCTCTCTCGTGCTCTTTTCTGTATCTCTGGAGCCCAGAATGGAGTCAGGCACAGTGACAACATTCAGTACACATGCAAATGAAAGAATGAACGAAGGAACGAACAGAATATTATGTGCAGGGAAACGTGGTGAATAAGGCATGGCCCCTGGCCTCAGTAGGGCACAGTCAAAAAACACAAACTAGTAAATAAACAAGCTCACTTTGTGAGAAGTGCTATGTGGCTGAGGGACAGAACTGGGGACAGCTTTCTTGACGTCAGAGACAAGGAAGGCCTCTCTGGGGAGATAACGTGGGTGCTGAGACCTAACATGGGTCAAGTTATGAGAAGTCTGGGAATCAGACATTCCTGGAGCAGGAATAACCAGTGCAAATGCCCTGCGCCAGGCCCAAGCTTGCCTTGGACACAGGGAGGCTGATGTGGCTGGTGAGCCAGGTGGGCAGGGCAGAGGATGAAGGGAGAGGGGGCCTTGGGCTTAGAGCCTTCACTTCCTGGGACAGACAGCACTCAGCTCCCTGTGCTCGCTCGTGTGACCTAAGTCTTAGGTCTTCTTTTTTTTTTTAAGATTGTATTTATTTATTTGTCAGAGAGAGAGAGAGAGAGAGAGAGAGAGAGAGAGAGGAGCGAGAGAGCGAGCACAGGCAGACAGAGTTGCAGGCAGAGGCAGAGGGAGAAGCAGGCTCCCTGCTGAGCAAGGAGCCCAATGTGGGACTCGATCCCAGGACGCTGGGATCATGACCTGAGCCGAAGGCAGCCGCTTAACCAACTGAGCCACCCAGGCACCCCGAGCCTTACGTCTTCTTGCTAGGCCCTTGTTCTGGCCTGTCTGGTTTATACCTCGGCCTCCGTTACTCTGGCCCAAGCCAGGCCTCTTGCCGGCCTTCCAGACCTGTGTACCCACCAGCCTCTGACAGTTCACCTCAAACACAGGAGGTCTCCACGCAGCTTTAGACCTTCATCTCCAGCCCCTGGCACGTGGTAAATGGCACCTCCCTGTGCTGGAGGGCTCAGGCCAGAACCTGGGGGATCCTTGCCTCCAATACCCATCCTGTCCCGGAATCTTGACACTTTAACCCATGTGTATTTTTTTTTAAAGGATTTTATTTATTCGAGAGAGAGAGCGCATGAGAGAGAGAGCATGAGCAGGGTGAGGGGCAAAGGGAAAAGCCAACTACCCGCTGAGCAGGGCTGAGCAGGGAGCCCAATGCAGGACTCGATCCCAGGACTCTATCCCGGGAGTCCGAGATCATGACCTGAGTTAAAGGGAGACGGACTGAGCCAACCAGGCACCGCTACCCCATGTGATATCTTAAATGCACCTGTTTCTCTTCCACCTGGCCCTTCCCCCTTAATCCGGGTCCCCTGCCTCTGCAGATTAAGTCACATCAATGCTTTCCAGGAGGTTTTCTTCCTCAAATCATCCTGTGGCTTCCTCAAATCCTAGCTCTGTACCTGGTCCACAGCCTGCCCACCCCCTTTGCCCCGTGCACCCTTAGCACTCTCTCCTGCACAGGGCCTCCCCATGCACCACTCCTGCCCCCTAACCTGTCCCCCATCTCCTCTCTCATCCTCCTGGCTCTTCCAGTCTCAGCTTCAATACCACCTCCCCAGGGAAGCCCTCCCTGCTGTCAGGTCCCCCTGTCTTTGTGCTCAGGGTCCCATTATTTATAGATGGTCCTTAAGGAGTTGTGGATGGATACTTCAGTTAACAGCCCCATCTTCCCATCCCTTGCTACTGGTTAAGTGTCTTGAAGGCTCCCTAACAAAGAAAGTGGGGGCCTGAGAGGGAAGGAGGGCAGAGGAAGATAGGAGGGCGATAGGGGGTGGTTATCAGCAGAAACTGGGGTCCCAGGCTTCTTCCTTTGGATAAAGCAGTGTGTAAGTCAGCCCAAATGTGATCCAAGAACTCCCACATGGCCACGATGTTGGGGTACAGGAGTGGGTACGGAGCGTGCCTGGCTTCTGTCCCCACCCATTCCCGACTACAGGGTAGACTTGGGCACTCCAGAGGTGTCCCTCCTGAGGATTCTGTCCCCCTCCCAATTCTGTCCCCCCCTTCCCTTGCAGCTGTGAGTGTCTCACTTGGACTTGCATCTTTAGACAGCATTCAGGGGGTGCCTTGGTGCAGTTGCTTGAGTGTCTGACTCTTGGTGTCTGCTCAGGTCATGATCTCAGGATTGTAAATTTGAGCTCCACGTTGAGGTCTGCACTTAGCAGTCTCCTGGAGATTCTCTCACCCTCCCCAAAAGAAATCTTCAGCCCCCCTCCAAAAAAACCCCCCAAAACCAGCTTCATTCAGGAAGAATAAAGGAGGCCCAGGATCACCCAGCTGGTTACAGAAGTGGGAACAGAACCCCTACTTTTACATCCTTAATGAACAGATTGCCCCATTCTCAGCACCCCTAACAGCTAGGATGTCAACCCTCACTGACCCCCTAGAGAATGGGCATGATTCAGGGGCACACTATGGAAGCTTGCGAGGGGCGGGGGAGGGTTCCACTTGTGAAGCTTACCTGCAAGCCCCAGGAGGCTTAGTGCACTCTAGTAGCTCCTGCCCCCAAGGACTTGAACTCCTGTTCACCCTCACTTCCCCTAGCTTTCCCGACAGCCGTCTGAAAATCCTAAGTGCTCACTTACCATCTTCAACTGTGTTCAAGGGGAAGGCTGGCCGACCTCCCTAACCAAGGTCCACTTCTTTCTCCTTCAAAGAGCTTGAATTGGGGAAATTGAATTGGGAATTGGGGAAAGCCTGCGTTCGGGCCCTGAAAATAAGTCCAGAGGGACAAGGTGCCACATGCCACCGCCAGGGGGAGCCACAGCCACCAACTAATTGGGTGAGGTCCCAGGAGGAAAGGCCAAGATTATGGGTAGCCCCATGGGCAGGTGGTTTATCTGGGGTCTCGGCCATGTTCACATTTGGCCTGTGCCACCACCCACCCACCCCAACCCTGGGTGGGGGGTGTCTGTGTAACAACAGTGCCTCATGTAGCCCATTCCTCGGGGAATGCCTGGGGATGGGGACAGTATCTTCCAGGGCACCCTCATCCACCTGACATCCAATACTGCGGTGCTGGGAAATGGCTCTTGGTACGATTAGACCAACCCCAGTAAGTGGCCTCCCCTTCACGACCCTTAATTCCAGTACCCACCCGAAGGTCTTAGTGGCCAGCCACAGCTCAGCTCTTGATCTCCGTGGCCACCCACCATGCTGTTCCCACCCATTCTGGACAACTGGGGGTCTTCAGCCCACTATCCCCAGTAACTATAGCTGGGCCTGAATTCAAGATCCTTCCAATGCCCCCTCCTCCTGTCCTTGCCCCCACCACAGATGATCTAGAGAAACTGAAATGCAGAAAAACCAGGCTTGAGACAGCTTTGTTAGAACAACTCAGCAAAATAAAATTCCGGTTTATTGTTGGACAACATTGTTTCACACATACATCAAACAGGCCAAAAAAAATAAACAGCAACTTCATAGACAAAAAAGGAAAAAAAGAAACCTTTTATCTTTGGCCTTTTTAACCATCTCATACAAACCAACTACTTATAGTACAGCTAAGTACATACACAAAAAAAGTTACTGGAATGCTCGGAATAAGATTGTTTTTTTGTTGTTGTTTTTGCTTTTTTTACAAGGTTTTTTTTCTCCTTTGAGATTATAATGAACATGGTCACACCACAAGTAAAGTCAGAAGTAGGACAGAGAACGCTCCAAAGGCTGATTTGGTCATCCGAGATCATTAAAAATGGCTGACCCCTAACAATATGTACAAAAATATAAAATGTAAATAAAAAATACAAACAAATTTTCCTTTTTAAAGTACTTTTAAGAAAAAAAGCAGGGCCTTGGAAGTTTTGGTTCTTTTTTCCTCCCCTGTTGCAAATTCACGTTGTGGTTTTGGTTGGGTGGCGGAGAGCGTGTGTCATCTGCGGGTGGCACTGCCCGCGTTGGGCAGGCGGGCGGGACTCTCTACTCGAAGGTGACCACGTTTAGATTCTGAGACGGGAAGTGGAGGGTGAATAGGTCACGGTGGCCTTTTTTTTTTTTGTTAAGTTTAACTTTTCCTTTTTTGCTGTCTAGTCATCCTCATCGGTCTTCTGCTTCTTGGTGTCGACATCATCATCCTGCAGAGAGAAAGATGGTCAAGGCTCCTGCAAGCACACACTGGGCCCACCCCGACTTCTACAGAAAGAGGCAAGGACCAGGCACTGGCTGCTCCAGAGGCTTCCAGAGCTCTGAGAAGGCAGGCCGAGCTTCCTTTCTGTTCCTGCTCAAGGGAGCCTTTCAGGACTGCACAGCAGGAACGATCCCCTCTGGCTATCGTGTCTCAGGTCCCAACCCCCCACCAAAGCCAGAACCCACCTCATCATCTTCAGCTGCCCGTTTGCCCGTAGCTGCCTCAGCCTCCTCATCTTCATCTCCATCCTCTTCTTCACCTGCAGAATCAAACCCCAAGGTAAACCACACTACCTTCCCTCAACCACCAGGAAGAATCCTGATACCCTAAAACCCACCCAGCAACAACCTGAACTTGGGTGGGGACAGACAAACACCGCAGCTCCTCAGGGAAACTTCCCAGTGAAAGATTCTCCAGGGAAGAGGAATATCCCTGATCCCTGCTGCCTGACAAACCAGGCAGCCAAGGGCACCTTGCCACCTCCACGCAGGCACTTATCTCCAGAGGAGAAAAGAGCAACAGACCAGTGGGCAGAAGGCACCACTGAGAGTGTGCGTATGTGGGGGCACAGCCTAAAACCAGCAAAGTTCTAGCCCCACTGTACCAACCCAGCTGTAGGTGGGCCACTGGTCCCCAAACCCAGGACCCAACTCCTGTCCAGCAACTCCTTTGCAGGACAAGGCCAGGGAAAGGTACCTCCTAACAGGGGAGACAAACAGGGCTACTCACCATCACCTTCCTCCTCTTCCTCCTCCTCCTCCCCACCTTCTTCCTCTTCTTCATCTACCTCGTTGTCGGCCTCCTGCTCCCCATTTTCCTCATTCTCGACAGAAAACATACCAAGTTGTTAATGAGAACAGATCACCACTCCTGCCCCATCCCATCTCTTCCCCCACACCCTACCCAAAGCATGTGCAGCCCGAGACAAAGCAAGAAACCTCAACTCCTCTTCCTAAAGCTCCACCAGGAGACCGTGATGCAAGAACTACCCAAGGGCTCAGCCTTCTCGCTCACCCCAGTCTAAGCCCAAGCTGGAGTGAGAGAACTTCCTGGCCAGGAAGCGGCTACACATCATGCGGACACTCACAGCGTTCCCATTAGCAGGTGCGTCTCTTCCATTCTCTGCCTCCTCCACAACTTCCTTCTTCTCCTTTAAGTCCTTCAAAAAGTAAGAGGGAACTATTAAGTCTTTTAAAAAACCCACGGCTGGCAAAGAGGCCCAGAACTCAAAGGCATGAATACAGAGCTGATCCGGATGTCCTAACAGCCCCATGTTACACTTGGAAACAGGGGAAGGAGGGGCCCCAGGACAGCCAGCATGTCTGTGGTCAGGGTTTCCTCCAATTTCTCAACCCTTAAGAAACACATCAACAAGAGTCCCCTGCAGTTGTTCCCACTGCCCCTTACTCATACTTCTCAGGACAAGAGCCATGTGGCACCACGGCCTTAAACCCGTCTGGCCGGGCAGACGAGCCAGAGAACACCACTCACACACCCATCACGGACTGGTTTCCAACCAGCGAGAGCTCCGCCTTTCACAAATCCTTCTTGGAAGACAACAGGTATGTGCCATAAATAAATAAGGTAATGGAGGGAGGGCCCGGGCACTGCGGGAGAACTCCCGTGGGCGGGCCAGCCCAGGAAGGGAATGGGAGGGAGGGAACTGGCAGAACCCGGGAGGCCGTCTCAAGTCCTCCCCGACTCCCCAGCTAAGCACCAAGCAAGTCCACGGCAGCCCAGCTCTCTAAAAAACCCAAACCCACCAGTCCACTAGCTGTGACAGCTATCCCAGGAGGTCGCAGGTCTTGGCCGGGAAACGTGCCCGGGCTTAAGGGACTGACCCTCCTTCAGAAGGGAGCCGCCCTGCGCGCCCCATCTCAGGGGCCGTCAGACTGCACCTCGAGCAGCGGACCCAGTCCGCTTTCCAAAGGGCAGCGCCACCGAGAGTGCCCCGAAGCCCCGTAACTTTTTCCGCCTGGCCCTGCCGACCCTACCGCCAACACAAACAGGCGTCGAGCCAGACACAGCTCGGACTCCGTCCAGTGAGCGGCCCGGGGCACCTGTCGGCCCCATTACCACCCGCCGCCAAGCCGCGAACCCCGGTGCCGCCCGCTCCCGCCCCCTGGCGGCCGAAGCCCTGGGGAGCGGGTGGGGGCGGGGAGAACGCGGCGCGCAGGCGCGCAACCCCCGCCCGGCGGGCGGGCTTTGCGCGCGGGCCTCGGCACGCACCGCGCGCGCGGAGCACGTGGCCCAGGGCCGCCGAGTGCGCCCCTGACCCTGGAGACCCTGAGCCTGCAGGCTGCGCTGGCCCCGCCGCCGCGCGAGGTGCTTGCCAGTCTTTCCTGGGGCTTCCTGACGCCCCCACAGCAGGCCTCCATGCGCGGGCCTGCCTCTCTGCATTTGGCGGGCAAAGTCCCGCGGGAGACTGCCCCGAAGTCCATGGGGCTTTCTCAGCCCCGCATCCCGAGGCCGTCGGGGACGCGCTCCACGGGGCTATTTATTGCTGCCGGCGGGGAATCACCTTGGAGGGAAGCGAACGCGGACGTCCGCAATGGGAAGGGCCGACCCTCCCCCCACCCAACTAGTTCCCGGGCTTAGTCCGGAGGGGGCCCGCTGGAGTCCTTGCGGAGATTCCAGTCGCCAGCTCCACTCCGCCGGGGAAGTCACCCTTGGGATAAAGCCAGAGATGACGCCAGGGGCACAGAGGTTAAGGAGACGCCAAGGTGACTCCTGCCCGTCCCCAAAGGGGCACGAGGGGCGCAGACCAGACCTTAGGTAAAAGAACCGATCTGCCTTAAAGTGCCGCGCTCGCTCCGGGCGAGAGCGCAGAGAAGACGCTCCCCGCGCTGGCCGCGATAACGACCCGGCGCGCCGAACCGGAGCTGCGCCAGACGCGCAGGACCTCAAAACCGAGGGCAGCGACCCCGCAACACCAGGCCCCGACAAACCCCAGCGCCCGGCTGGACCCCACAACCGGCCAGCCGCGGCCACAGCTTTTGTTCGTCCGCGTTGCCTCCGGAGCAGCGGCGCACACGGTGCTCCCGGGCAGCCGCGGGGGGCGCCCATCGTCGCCCCGGCGCGCCGTTCCTTCACTTTCCGTTTCCTCACCAACGGCGCGTGGGCTCGCCTCCTCCACAGCCAAACCCGGCACCGCTGGTGAATTATTGAAGCTGGGCGGCTGCTCCCGGCGCTCTCTCCCCGGAGGACGCCTACCCCCGCCCTCCCTGAGAGCTCCTAGGGCGGAGAAGACCTTCACACCTCCGCGGAGACAATCGACGTCGCGGTCCGCCGACCCGCTGCCCGACTCCATCTTATCAGCGCTTAGTCCAGATAAACCACCTCGGACCCACCGCAAGGCGCGAAACGAGGCGGCCCGGCTCCGAACAAAGAGCAGCGCCGCCGGCGGGCGCTCGTTGCGAAGCCGCCGCTTCCCGCAGCCGCCCAGCGCCCGCACACGCGCCCCCCCCCGCACTTCCGATTCCAAACGCGCTCGAGTTTCAAAGTTATTTCTGTGCGCCCTGCAGGCTGACGACCCTCAGCCGGCCCCTCTCCTCCCGCCACCTTTCAGACGACTCACAAACAAGTTTCAGGAGCCGTGAAACACCCGCCCCCCGAGCCCCTCAGCCCCTCAGCCCCCGCCCCTCGGGGGCCCCGAGGGCGCCCGGCCCACTCCCCGACGGGCATCACGCCTGCCGCCGCGCTTCCCGCCCCCTCCCCCGCACACAAAAGAGGGGGCTGCCTGGGGGCCTAGGCCGGGGGCGAGAGATCTCTCCGCCCGAGGAAGAGACAGCGGGCTCGGAGCAGCCCTGCCGCCGTGCGCGCGCCAAACACCGCTCCAGCGGCAGCAGCGCGCGGACCCCGAAGGGGCGGGCGGCGTCCAACCTCACCTTGGTGGTGATCTCGGAGCTGGTGTCCACGGCCGCGTCTGACATGATGGGGCACGCCGGTGATCCGATGCAGCGGATTAAAAAGAAAGCAAGAGTTCGAGGACTCTGGCGAGAAAGCTACCGGAGTCCGCGGTGGCGGAGGAGGCGCGCGGCGGAGGTGGTTGCGGCGAACGGAGAGGCGGACACAGGAACAATGCAAAGATGGCTTTTCAGAGCAGCCAGTGGGGAACTCACGCGGCGCCAGAACCTTTAATATAGATTAGTGGGCGGCGCTCGGCCTCCTCTGCCCGAGTGCTATTGGCTGAGCGCAGGGAGCGGGCGCTCGCTCATTGGCTCGATTCCGAACAATGGGCAAGCGTGCTTAAAGCGGCAGCGCCTTGGTGCGTCCCGCGCTGCGCAGTCGCCGACCGCACTGTCATTCAGGGCTCTAGTTTGCCGGGTCTCGGCGGCGCCGGCGCCGCGGGGGAGGGGCGCACGAGCGCGCTCTAGGCGCGCGCTCCCGCCGCTGTTTTGCTGGGGCTGCTGACGCAGAAAGCCAAAGCGCGGCAAAGCCGCCCGCCCAGCCCCCAGTCCTCCCCTCCCCGCTGCTGCTCGGAAGGAGGGGGAGGGATGAGGAGGCGGTGGCCGGGCGCGCACGACGGCTGCCAGCGAGGGGGAGGGGAGGCCGGGTGCTGGGCTGCGCTTGCCCGGGGCGGTGCCCTGTGCAGTGCCCGAGGAGGTGCCCGCCCACCGCGCCGGGGCACCTTCGACCGAGAATTGTCCCAGTGCAAGTGGGTGGAAGCCCTGCGACGAGCAATGAGGGCGCGAGGCCGAGACCCGCGCTCCTGGTCCGCCCCGTCTGTACCTCGTCCACACCCTCTGCCCGGCCCCAAGTGCGCCGGGTCTTTGAAGAGGTGACCCCGTTGTCCACCACGAGCCCCAGCGTTGGCCGCATGAGCCAGCCGACAACCGGGCTCGGTGTCAAGCGCACACACACTCTGAGATTCATGCTTCGAGGGGACTCGTGGGCCGGTGTTAGCTCCTGCCTTCGAAAGGGACAGCCCCTTGGGCGTCGCACCACACAGCAGTCTCTGCACTCCAGGGGTTTGGACGGCGCCTACCCCGACTGGCCGCTGCTGTCGCGACAGCTTTAGGGCCTTCCACGGCCCAGCCATCTAGTCTATCTTTTCTCTCACCCCACTTAATGGACTGCGAGGGGCACATGAACTTATACACTGAGAGTTTACTGGGGTAAATAATCGCCCCCTTAGACCAGTTGGTTTAGTCCTTGGGGACTCCTTGAAGTTTGGGACGCCATTTAGGGGACCATGCGGAGCCCTGAGAAGGGAACCATCAAGTCGCCACACTCAAGATGGCGTTGGGCTCAGCAAGCGTGGCGTGACGTGGCGATCCGATCACGCAAACGACCTGAAGACCACAGGTTAAAGGCTCCTTATCGCTACCGCACTTGTCTGTCGAACTTAGAAAGTAGCTGTGTGGGAAGAAGGATTAGAATAGGTGGGAAAATGTTCCAGAAAGAAAATAAATGTGCCGCACTCAACATGGCGACAGATAGCGTTCATCCCTGTGTGGCCAGAAGGGGGCGCCCGACACGGAAGGCGGGACTCCGGAGAAACGGGCGCGCACTGGCTGAGAGTGGCGGGCGAACACAAAGTTGACGCTTTGCGTCCTGCCATTGGCAGGTTCCACTGTCTGTCTCTTGGGGCCGCGGATCTGGGAGTGGAGAAAACCCGGAGTATGAAATCGTGGAGGAGGGTCGTATACCAAGTCCCGTAGAGGTTCAAGCGAGGAACAGGAGGAGGGATTGCGGCGCCCTTCTTGGTTCTCTTAGGTCAGGGGCTCGCTGACCCCGTTCTCACCGCGCACCGCGAGACTCCCTTTTCTGAGCTTACCACGCGCTCGCCCGGCTGCCTCCTCTGGCCCCGGACTCCAGTGCCCGGCCTGGGGGAGGCGCGGAGTGCCGGGACGCCACCTGGGTCTGGGCCCCCTCCCTATTTCCCCTGGCCCGCACGCGTCAGGCCCGCATCCTGGTTCACATGTTTCTCTCTGGCCGTTGGGGCTTTCCCGAGCGGCTTGTCCTCTGGGAAGAGAAAAGCCCGGGCTCCATGTCCTGTGGCCGGAAGAAACGTAGGACAGGTGTGGAACAGGGCGGGAGAGCCGCGCCACCTCCTGTTGCTTGGCGATCGCGATCCCGTCCCGGTTACGCTGCGGCGGTGGCGGAGGGGGCGGCCGCCGGTCTCAGTCGTGCCCCCAGGTACCCCCATGGCTGGAAGTGGGATTTTCCCCAGGATGGGCGCGCGCCAATCTGAGGCACCCACAGTGGTGTCCCCGGACCACGCGTCCCAACTCTTTGTTCGGTCCCCTCCCTCCCCGGGCCAGTTGCCTTTATTGCGGCACAAACTTGGGGCCTCCTTTCGACCCAAAGCGGGAGAGGGCTCGTTGGCCGCTGCCGCCGTGACCCCTCCTTTGTGCCATAGCTTTCCGAGAAGTGGAGGGATTGGGCGGCGTGGTAAATGAGGCAGGACAGCGCCTTCTACCTGCCATGCATCCATTAATCTCTCGTTACCCTAGAAGGGATTGTTCAGTCCGCAAAACCCGGATGCTCCCGAGAGCTTGGTCTTTGCAACATCTAAGCGATTGGGGCTTCTTCCCTCCCTGGATGGTGGCTTTGGGCGGTCGTCTCTGTGTCCAAACTGAAAACTGAACATGACCCGGATTCTGGCTCAGGCGTGGGTGGGGGTGTGTGGGGAGAGGGCTAGCACAGGAGCCAGCATCCGGGAGGAGCTGGGTGAACGTGAATTTCCCTCGAAGAACTGCTTTGCCTGACCCTGTCCCCAAGCAGTTAGCTTTGCTAGACGTGGTAAGGACTGCTCATCCCCACCTGATTCAGGAACCAGTATTTACATTCACCAAGCGATTACTGGATGTCTGCTGTGTGTACGGCAGTGAATCTTTGGCTCATCCTTCAAACATTTTCATTTATCCCCTGCACCTTGCAAGGTAGACAGGACAATTATAGGGTTGAATCATATGAAACTGATGTTTTTGTAGGTCAAAACCAATTGAAAATCAGCAAATTAGTACGTTCAACCTCTAATATGATAACCCTTTACTTGTAACAAGTCCAAGAAGCCGACCAAGGGATTATTGCAGGGAACTTGAAGTAACCAAGTGAATCAGTTACCAGGCTGGGGCTAAAATCCTAAAATGGAGGACTCTGTTTTGTTAAATGAGTCTTGGAGCAGAAGGGGCCTCCTTGGATCTCCTTGGGCTCATAGGGGATAGAGTTCTTCAGGCTATCAAGAGTCTCCTCCCTCAAGGAACAGGCAACTCCTATCATCTTTGCTGTTTCTAAATGGGCTGTTCTTCCTGTCCTCTGTCACTTCCACTCACCCAATGCATCTCTGTCCTTTCCTGCTTCTGTGTCCTTTCAAACCCCCCAAGACAAGCTGGTATGCTCCATTAGGCCACATTTCCTGGTGCAGGTGGAGGTGCGGTGCAGTAGGCTTATGTTAGAGCTGCTCTAAGAAGGGAGGGGTGGGGTTGAGGGTTGTGGTGGCAAATGGCCTCCAGGCAAGTTTCAATTTAGGGAATTTGTATGAGGACACCTCTGGCTTGCTGACCCATTCTCCAGCTGGGACCACAGGCCTCTCCCCACCAGGCCTGAGTCACACATTTATGTCACCTACCAGGCCCTGTAGGCACTGAAGTTTGCAACACGTGCTCCTAAGCCATTTCCAACATATCCCTAATTGGTTGTCTCACAATTCTGCTTGATTCCCAAAAGACCAAAAAGGATATAATTGCTGTTAAAGCTGCTTGGATTCATAGACCAGTCATGCCACACACTAGCCGTGTCGACCTGGGCAAGTTACTCCCTCACCTCTAAAGAATGGAGATGACAATGACAGGGCCCACCTTCCGGGATTAGCGTGGGCACTGAACTGGTTAATATTCAGAAAGTGCTTGAAACCGTGTGTGGCACATCCAGGAACACCATTGGTGTTCTCGGGACCCCATTTTCCAACTGCTCTCTGTACCTCCGTGGGTTAGTTTCAGTGTATGCGGGTCTCTGGGCAAAGGAACAATGTCTTCAGCAAACTCTTCCCATATTCAGTGGGAAATAAGGGCACCAGCCTCGCTGAGTTTCTGGAAGCCTATGATTCGGTGCCCGACATGCTTGGCAGCCCTTGTGGCCTCAGAGGAATGACAGAGTCTGGGAAGCAGCCTGAGTGGAGCAGGCCTCAAAAAATCTCGCCTTCCCGCCCTTCAGAAACCCAGGCATTTCAGGCTGTGGTTTCCTTGCCCGGGCATAAGGGGCTGGGGAGCTGCCAGGGGCCTTTCAACCCTCCCGCCTTGCCCAGCCCGGATGGGATTGTGTAAGAGCCCCCTCCCCACCCCCACGCCTTCTCCCTTGTGCAGCACGTCTGGGCCTGCCCGTTCTCCCAGGGAGCTGTGCCAGAAGGCCCTGCTACCAGCACAGGTCTGGCAGCCCCAAGATGCTCCTGCCAGGCAGGGAAAGGGTTGGGGGACATCTCCTGACGTTTGGGGCCTGGCCCCAAACTTATGCCAAACCAGAGCTCCGGTTGGAGACCGGATAGGGGAGGAGTGTGTGCCGTGTCCATGCCCACCGCTGCCCCCTGAGCATGCTCGTGCCATGGTGCCAATGCTGGACCCCGGATAGGGGAGGAGTGTGTGCCGTGTCCATGCCCACCGCTGCCCCCTGAGCATGCTCGTGCCATGGTGCCAATGCTGGACCCCCTGTGCATGTGCACCCTGTGGTGTTTCTAGAACCTTCTGCCCCCTCCTGCCGTTTCCCGGCCCCGCTTCCCCACATCCATCCATGTGTGTGTGCGCCTGTCTGCAGACCTCAAGCTCCGTGGGCTCCATGGGTGTTTTGCTTAAGCTCTGGTTACCGTGTGTAAGCATGTGGGCCCAGCATCCCACTGGCAGAGGAAGGTGCTGGTGGGGTGGGGGGTGGAGCACGTGCGTAGGCACACATCGGTCGCCCTGCCCATGAAGTCCTGTGGGGGCGGAGCAGCCAAGGAAAGTTTAAATACCTCTATGTGCCATGAGGAGACCCTGAACTGGGCAGCTCCACACCTGTCCCTTCTTGCCACCTGGCCCCACACGGGAACCTAGCAAGACGGGAACCTCCAGTGGACCCTGGATGAGGGTCTGGGTGCCCCCTGCGAGGCCAGAGCCCCAGGCCAGGTAAGGTTGAAGTGGGGAGAGGCAGGCTCTTTAATTTCCTGAAGTGTCTGCTTTCCTCTTCTCTGTCAACCTCAAATCGGTCTTTCCTTCACCCCAGCAGAGAAGCCACCTTCAGTCCTATTGCGAGGGGAGAAGGTGTAAAATACAGAGGACACACCCCCAGCCAGAATTTGCTCACTCCCTCACACCAAAGGGGAATACAGACAGGGTGACTAGTTGTCCCAGTTGCTACAGGACATAGAACTCTCGGTGCTACAACCAGGAAACCCCCAGGTGCCCTGGGACACGTTGGTCACCCCGGTCCAATCCTTCTTCACAAGCTGGGAAGAATTCCATTTCTGAAGAAATCTATAAAACACCGCCAAGAAGGGTCCTGTGGCCTTTGATCCAAAAACAGCCTCCCCTCTTAGAGTCTGCTTGTCTTTGCCACAGGCAACCCAGGGTGACTCTGGGAGCATTTGGCTTGCACATGGCAGAGCAGAAGGATTGAGGGGCTTAGCAAAGATCACAGAGGAAGCTGGCAGTGCGGGGATCAGGACCTCCCACACCCTCCCAGGAGGGCTCTCAGCTGCCACGTGCCGGGAGGGCTGCTACACAGTGACAGTTGTGAGCAGGGGAATCTGTTTCTAGATCCAGGTGGGAGCCAGGCTCTCTAAAACAGGGGGATATTTCTTAGGCTCCTTTCAAAAGTACTGTCTCCCCCAAGAAGATTTCTGCGAGTCTCACAGGGGAGGAAAAATGAGGATCTCCCTTGGACAATTCTGTAGGAAAATCTCAAAGCAGGATGAAGCTTTACCCCAAAACCCAAACTTCCCCAGAGAAGGGATGGTGGCAGTCCCTTTTCCAGGCAACTGCGAGCTCCTCACACATTTAAAGCCTGAGAGGAGGGGCCCCCAGGTGGCTCAGATGGTTAAGCAACCGGCTCTTGATTTTGGCTCAGTTCATGATCTCAGTGTCTTGAGATCCAGCCCTGCATCATGCTCCACAATGAGCATGGAGCCTGCTTCAGATTCCCTCTCTCCCTCTCCCTCTGCCCCACCCCCACTCTTGCACTCTCACACTCCCTCTCGAAGAAAGAAAGAAAAAAAGAAAGAAAGTCGGAGAGGAAAGAGTTCACACACGCAAACCGAGAGCCACCTCAACACTTTCCCCAGCTACAGCATGTTCTTGACTGCCATGTTGGGGCTGGGCCTTGCTTGCACTATGACGGTTCACTGGCTCTGAGCGGCAGCTTTCCCCAGGTTCTGCCATCTCTTGCCACTGAGGCACTTTAAGACTGTTTACCTCAAAAGCATCAGCCAGACACCTACCGGTACACTTGGCTCCTGGCAAGGTCTCAGTCTTCCCCGTTGCTAGACTGAGAGAACATGGCCCAGCTCCCAGGAAGAAAACAGCATGGCCGCTTGTCCCTGCTCCCGGGCTGTTCACAGGGCCACAGCACTCTGAATTGCAAAGTCCTTGGCCAAGACGTGGTTTTGAGACCCCCAAAGTATTTCTCACCTTGGTGGTAATCAGTCTTGGGCCTATATGTGATCCGTTGGAGGCCTACCTCAATCAAGATTTTCAGGATGAGTACCCGTATTCCAGAATGTTCTTCAGAAGTCACCACTACTATAAAGGCTGAATTTGGATTCAGGGACATTCCTGATAGAAAGTAAAATGTGTTCTGAATACCTGCAGAAATAAATAAGAGGGAAATTAGAAATTAATGATTAATGTGAAAAAGTGAAACTACATGAAATGAAGCAGCTCTCAAAGCGGGGAGGGACAAGCATTAAGAAACATCCTTAACCAAGAACCCTGGTTTCTGGTTTCTCAGAGCTCTCAGCCACACGGACGGCTGTGGTCAACAGCCGTTCAGCAGCCGTGGGGCTTCTCCATGCCTGCTTTTCTGCAGTCCCAGCCTCTTCCTCTGGAGCCACCAGTAGGAGTTAGGAGCGCAAGAATCACAGGGATGGGCTCCTAGGCTTGACTGACACTAGCCCATGACCTGAGCTAAAATGAGAGGGGACCTCTGAACCTAGCCAGTCACCTAAGCACCCAGCTCCTGTCCCATGCCATGAGCTGGCGGTGGCAGGGCAATCATGTCGGGCCCCAACTCAGCGTGGACCTGGGCCTTGTATATCCAGTTCTACTTCCTCAAGAAATGACCGTTCAGTTGCTCTGAATGAAATGGAATTGGGCCCAACATTCCACTGAGCCCCCATCCCAGGATGCTGACACCTGCTCCATGCCAGAGGAGAAGAGAAAAATTGAACACACTTCAAGCAGTGATGGCAAGCACCCCACCCCACCCCCCAGATGGAGAGGATGGAAAAGAGCCTCATTCTACAGATGGAGGCACTGGGACCCAGAACGGGAGGCTGATTTGCCAGCAGAGTGGCCCCTGGCCAGGAACAGAGCCCCCTTGGCCCTGGCTGCCAGGGCTCCGTGCCACCCACTCACCCTCCTTCTCACTAAATGACTGGAGCCGGCTGACACCAGCTCTGAAAACTCAGGAGACCAGGGCACACCACCATGGTTAGGGGGTATATCCTGGGGCAAGTGGGGCTTGGCAGGAGCCTGAAGTCAGGGTAAGATGTGAGGCCGAGAGCAGGAGTGAGACACTTGGCAGCTCCAGCGTGTAATCCAGCCAGGCGAGAGTGTGAAGGAGAAAGCACAGCAGGAGGGGCACCGGCCAGGGGGGCTCTTTGGAAACCTGGCTTGCCCCCACCGAACAGAGGCATTCCAAGTGTGCCCTTTCACTTCGTTACACGGCTGGAGCCTCAAAGCCCTGCCCCTTTGGGGGCACAGCAAGGGACCATAGTCACAGCCCCAGCACATCGGAGGTGCGAGAGGAGAGAGGTCCCATGAGAACGACAGCTCCTGCTTCCCTGAACAAACTCTGGGCCAGACAGTGTTCTGAGTTCTAGACATGATAACTTATTCAGTAGTGTGAGGCTTGTGGTTAACCCACCTTGTGAAAGGGGAAACCGAGGAATGGAGCAGGCAGGGGCGGCCCAAAGGAAGTGGCAGAGCTGGGATTTGGAACCAGGCCAGGCTCCAGAGCACTAGGGGCATGTGCAGCCCCATGGCTCCGAGGGAAAAGTTGCTGGTCCTCAGCACCCCTCCCACCATCAGCCTCTGCCCAGCCCTCCTCCTCAAATGTCAGGGACAGGATCTTGGGGTTTCCTCTCTTGATCGGTAAGGGATTTATTTTCACCAACTGAGGCTCTCATCTCCCAGCTGGTGCCTCTCAGGTTGTAGGAATTGCAGAGAAGTCCTCCCCAGATCAGTGATTTCTGGTTGTGGGGCAAGACTTTTTCTGGGGTGACCTGGAGATCTGGTGGGGGTGGGGTTGCAAGTGTTTGCTGCCAAGGGCTCACCAGAAAATCAGCCTGCTAAAAACTAAGTGTTTCTAGGCTGTTCCACTGAGTTTCTTCATGGCATCAGCAGAAAATGGGTAACATCTGTCTTGAACATTTCTCCAGGCTACTGCTCACCATGGCCTGACACTGGGCTCTGGAACTACAACACTGTGTACAATGTTTTTTATAGCGACCCACAGGACAGACTTCTCTCTGGCCTCAGCACCAGCAGGACATAGCAGGACAGTGTGGCCTGATGGTTAGGAGTGTAAACTCCAGGTCTCCCCTTTCTGTCCCCCTGTGGAGGTAAGAGCTCATTGGATCAGGGTTCCCCACCTACCTCTGTGGCTCAGTGTGGGTCAACAATTCTCGGTTTTCTTAGCTGTAAAATGGTAATCAGTAACAACCTCCTAAACTTCTCCTGAATAGTGTGTTTCATTCTATCGTTACAGACCCTCCTTGTCTTATACCGAATCACATTTCCCTCTCTGTCTGTACTGCGGAAAGGTCAGCACCCAACTCGACGGCACTTCTGAGTTCCACAACATTCCCTAAGGTTGATGGAAGTAACCATACCCCTGGCTTCTTCATCTTTGCTACTCTCTTTCCCATAGCCTAACTTCTTCCATGATTCCTTTTCTGTTGGTCTTTAGGTAGTTCAATAAACTTTAGAACTGAGGCCTGAATTAAAGTGATAATTAATTAAACAGCTGGAGCCCTTTATACCCGAAGCACTTTCTCACAGGTTATGCCATGTAGGCCTTGCCCCCATCCTGGTAGGTGCCCGTTTTATAGAAGAAGAAATGGAGGCCCCCAGAGGGTGCTGATGGGGTAGAGAAACGTTGTCCAGATCTGCCCCAGCTGCCTAGCACTGGCCTCCCTTTGCCCCTGTGCTGGCTCCTTCCCAGCCCTTCCCAGCATCCCTACGCCAATGTGGCTTGGTGATTCTGCCCCTCCCTGACTCTTCACTTCCACCCCTCCTTCCGTTTCCTGTTACCATCTCTTGTCCTCTAGGGGGACTTTCCAAGAGATGGTCAAGTTCAGCATGTTATTAAGGATGAGTGAAGGGCACCTGGGTGGCTCAGTTGGTTAAGCAACTGCTTTCGGCTCAGGTCATGGTCCCAGAGTCCTGGGATCGAGTCCCACATCGGGCTCCAAGCTCCAAGGGGAGTCTGTTTCTCCCTCTGACCCTCTCCCCTCTCATACTCTCTCTCACTGCCTCTCTCTCAAATAAATAAATAAAATCTTAAAAGGAAGAAAGAAAGAAAGATAGATAGATTGAAAAACCAGCCTCTCCATGACCCTCCTCATGGCATTTACACAAATAATTCAGATTTGGCTCTCCAAGTGCTACTATGCTTCTCAGCCTGAAGGAGGTGTGGCCCCAAATACTCCCAGAACCGAGCCACAGGAGCTCAGAATGCAGCCTCCCTGTCCATTTCCTGGGACCATCAGCATTCCACGGTTGGGCCTGGGTTGGTCCCTCAGAGAACCCAAAGGTGGGCTGGGAAGAGTGCTGCCCAGCCCAGCACCCCCTCACTCCCTGAATGGACTCCCTGGGGAAAGCCCCAGGAGGGGTCCATAGATCCCCAGTAAAATGCACTCCCTGAATGGACTCCCTGGGGAAAGCCCAAGACCCCCAGGAGGGGTTCATAGATCCCCAGTAAAATGCGGAAAGGACCCTCTTTTCAACCCCAGCTGCCCTCAGAGGCTTGGAGCCTCTGAGTCCAGCCGAGCACCTAAAGCTCCGATGGGCCGACATGGGCTGGGGGCTGAGCTGGGGTCAAGGTGGAGAGAGCTGAACCTCTCTGCAGAATACAGGGGCATCTGAGCTTTTCCAGGACACTGGGCACCAGTCCTTTTGCTCCCATCTCAATGACAGAGCAACCCGTGACTTAGACCATATTGATAACTTTTATTGTTATTACTTGACGGCAATTTCTCTTCTCCTGGCTGATGTCTTTTTTTTTTTTTTAAGATTTTATTTATTTATTTGACAGATCACAAGTAGGCAGAGAAGCTGCTGAGCAGAAAGCCCGATGCAGGGCTCGATCCCAGGACCCTGGGATCATGACCTGAGCCGAAGGCAGAGGCTTTAACCCACTGAGTCACCCAAGCGCCCCACTGGCTGATGTCTTTTGAGAAACTGTGGCGGTGTGGTTAGCGGGATCAGCTCTCAGGTCACCCAGCTTTGCCCTGAAGGCACTGATCCCTGCCCTCTGGTCCCCTCCCTGGGGGGCACCTCAATCTCGATCTGCTCACGGCGGCCACACCCATGTGTAAGTCATCCAGGAGACAGGACCACCTGCTACCTCCTTGTAGCTGGAGGTCAGGGGACCCGTCTGGCAGAGGACTCAGCAGGAAAGGCTGGGAAAGAGCCAAGTGTTGCAGGCTGAAACCCCGGAAACGGGGTCAGGAAGCCCCAACCCTGCCGGCTCCTGTGTGGGCTCTGGGTAGATGAGGGAGCTCGCCTCGCCTATTGAGACAGAGCATGGAGAGGGAGTGGCAGCTGGCCTGGACATCCTCAGCCGCCCGGCACATGGCAGGCATGCAGCAGCCACACCCAGCCTTGGCCCAGCCTCGCTCTTCTCTGGGACAAGCCCCTTTCCAGATCATGGGTATGCACATGCGTTGTATGAACACATACCCCAGATCTATGTCAGGCGACATGTCTCATGAGCACGGGCCACACGTGTGTATTCATGCATGTGCAGACCTGGGCGTGTGCCTGGCATGGCATCGGTCATGGAAGCCTCCTTCCCCTCGAGGGGCTGGGGCACCAAGCCAGTCCCTGCAGGTGCATGGGTGTTTGCTTCATTCTCCTTTGTAATTTTCTATATTTTTCTAACCTTTCTAACCTTCCCAACACAGACACATGCGCGCACGCACACACACACACACCCCCAGGCTCCCGGCCCTGCTCACCACCCAGTAGGGGAGGCAGGCACAGTTAGGAAGGTCCCAGGGCCAGAGCAGGGGGAACCAGAGGAGAGAGTGGATGAGCTCTGCCTGAGCAGTTACAGAGGGCTTCCCAGAGGAAGCATCCTCTGAGCTGGGGCTTCAAAGATGATGAGCAGGAACGCCTGGGTGGCTCGGTTGGTTAAATGTCTGCCTTTGGCTCAGGTCATGATCTCAGGGTCCTGGGATTGAGCCCCACCAGGCTCCCTGCTCAGAGAAGAGCCTGCTTTTCCCTCTGCCTCGGTCCCCTACTCAGGTCCTCAAGTGCGCTCTCTCTCTCTCTCTCTCTCTCCCCCACAAATAAATAAATAAAAATCTTAAAAAAAAAAAAAAAGACAAAGATGCTGAGCAGCGCTGCTCCAGATGAACCCAGAACTTCCCTGCTGATGACCCCCAGAGCCTCATGTACTTTCCCAGGGCAGAGCGGTGGAGCGGACCCTCTGCAGCTCCTTGCTGCACAGTCTCCATCTCTCATCCTCACCTCACTGCACCCCTGGGACAGGACCATGTCCTCCCTCACGTCTCACTAAACCAAATAAGCAAATCAAACAAACAGCTAATAATGCAGCTGATCTGGGTGATAACAGAACTTCAGTTCCAATGGAGGCATTGCATCTGAACTCTTCTTCTAGAAGTTTCTGTGTCACCTAAGCCTAAAAAACAGAAGGGGAGGGGGCACCTGGCTGGCTCAGTAGAACATGCCTCCCTTGATCTTGGGGTCATGAGTTCAAGGCCCCTGTTGGGCATGGAGCCTACTTAAAAATAAATAATAATAATAATAAATCAATAAATCAATAAAATGAAAAGATAAAGCGATTATGGGAATAACCTGGTCCTAAATCCCACCCTGTGAGCCATGATGGCTCCAAGAGCCCCCTTCGGGGATCACCTTGTCTCGACGTGAACACTGGCTTACACAGACGAGCACACAAGCCTGAGCCCACACCCATGCGCCCAGCTTGCCTCGGAAGTGCCCACCTGCCCCATCAGCCATCAGACCCCAGGTAACCTCCCTGCCTCCTGCAGAGCTCTTAACCTGGGCCTCCCCCAACTGCTTGGAACCGGGGATGCAGTGGGTGAGGGACCAGCAGGGTCCCTAGGCTGGGAGAGCTGAGCTCTGCCTCCCCCTTCCTGTGAGGTCTTAGAGAAATCGATGAACTTCTCTGAGCCTCTAAGTTTCTTTTTGTAAAGGTAGGAAGGGAATGAGGAACAAGTTACAGTTTGTAAACCGTGAACTTCTCTGCAGATGCTATTTATTATGAAGAAACCATGTGAGAGCAATTACAGAGCAACCATCAAGGATTATAGAACAATACAGGGCAAATGGCACACATATGTGCCCGAGAGGCCCCCCAGGAAGAGCACTTTGAGCAGAGTCCTCTCGAGGCTGCCATTTGGGTGGTATCTCCATGCTCCATTTTCCTTGCACAAGGTAAAACACCTCTAAGGCTCAAAGCCAGCCTGGGGGTGGGGGGCTGGGGAGGGTCAGCCACATGTGATCATGAGGACCTGTTGGTCAAAAATTCCATCACACAGCTCAGAGACAATAGGCCAGCACTGGAATTCAGGTCTTCTGGTGGCGAAACGGAGGTGCTTTCCACTCTGTAGGGGCAAGAGGACAGTGTTCAAGCCAGAGATCTGAGAAGATGTGAGTCACACGCACTGATGAAGAGAAGGGGTTATTTGCTGTGGGGAAGGGCATTCATTCATTCATTCATCCACACCTGTTTCTGAACACCTGTCTCCCATTGAGTAAATGAGAATGTGAGGTGGTGAGGCATCAGGGGGGTGGGGGTGGGGGTGGGGGCTCCTCGGGGCTTCTTTGTCATTCAGGTTAGTCCTAAAGCCAAGACCCTGCCTGAGGCTGGCAGGGCACAGACCCAGGCCATCGCTGGCAACTTCTTACGCATGGGCAGAGCCTCTGTTTTTCATCAAGACTGGTTAAGTGAATCCCAGGGCTTCAGTTGAGGGGGGCAGGAAGGCAGAGAGCAAGAGGGAAAGAGGATGAGGGAGCCTCCCTTGGGTCACTCAAGGGGCCCAGGGGATGAAGGGAACGGGAGACAGAGCCTGGCACAGGTCTGGCACAGCGGCCAGGTTGGCGGAAGCAGGGCTGGGCATGGGTCCAGGGCCACCAGGCCTGCATGAGGGAGGGGTGGCCGGATGGAGGCCAGCGCAACCCGAGGGAACAGGGAGCAGCCTGATTAAAAGGATGATAGGGGCAGATGGCTGGGCGGCCAGGGATGCTCTGGGCACCAGTCTCCCATTGCCCGGCCGCCAGCCAGGCCAGTGATCTGGGGGCAGGGACACCGCTGGCCTCTGGTGGGGGTGAGGCTGTGGTGAATGAATCATGGCCAGGGCCAGGAGCCTACAGGCCTCAGCACTCGCTCCCGGAGGACTAGCTAATTCACTTGGAGTGAGGCCGGGCCGCTAAGGTTAAGAGCAGCCCGCCTGGGCCCTGCTGAGCCCCATGCACGGCTGACCACTAAGCCAGAGGCTGGGCTGCAGGGGACAGGAGAACCCACCCCTGATGCAGGCTTGACCAGGGTTCCCCACCTGCCTTCAGGAGGGACAGCAACACCCCTAACGATGGCAAGCCCCGCATCCTGGACCAGCCTGTGTCTGGGGGTCCGAAGACGAGGCACAGACTCCCCCTCCTGAGCTCCAAAGAGCCTAATGATGGTGACAGCTGAGAATCGGGTTGGAGGGAGGGACAGGGAGGGCCAGCCTCATCCTTCTGTCCTGGGAAAAGGAGGAAGAGGAACCTCGTTCAGCCAAGGCACAAGGCCAGGTTGCAAGCTCGGCCCCACCAGGAATAGACATTCAAGGCCCCGAGAAACAAACCACTTGGAAAACAAGGCCTGGCATCTTGCCAGGCTCTCCCTGACGCAGGCTGTTTGCTGATGATGTAGGCGTGGCATTCTCAGGCTGACCCCTATGGTGTTTGTCCCTCCAGGTTTCGTGAGCACCTAGGGCATGGCTTTCGGCTGGGGTCCAAACACTGTCTCAAGGGCTCTGCCAGGAAGGGCTAAGCACACAGTAATCACAGCAGGGGTGACACCCAGCTTCCACATACCAGGTACCCAGCCTCAAACCAGGGGTCCACATGTGCTACCTTGTCTGCCCTCAGTTTTCGCATCTGTAAAATGGGCAAGGCAGGGACTGCTGAGGATGCCCATTTTACAGATGCGAAAACTGAGGCATAGATCACAGGCCCAAGACCTGTAACTTGTGGGCAACAGAGGGAGGTCTTCAGTGACTCCCAGGTATAACCCCCACTTTGCACAGCTCCAGAACTCTTGGTTTCAGGGTTGGGGGTTGGTAAGACCGAAAGCTTCTGTCCTTCCAGAGTCAAAGTCCTCACCAGTGTGCTTGTTGGGGCCAGAAGAGCTGAGCACTGGTGAAAGGGGAGGATTGAAGGGCTCACTTTTGGGGTCCTAGCCTCCATTTCAGTGGTCAGGGTCCCCCTCCCAGGAGACAACGTGTTAGGAAGACTCTTGGACAGATAGTGAGGAGAGGGGAAGGGCTGCGGGCCTATGAGGCCCCCAGGGGCCACATGGTCCTGCCTACCAGCCTGGATCATAAACTAGCTCTCCCCTCTTATGGTGGCTATCATCCCTGCACTGTGCTCCACAGCCCCCCAGCTCATCTCCAGGGCCATGAGGAGCGAGACCAAGCAGGGCCCCGAGGACTCTGCGGCAAAGCATTCCCCAGGCGCAGTGGCCTCCTCCGGGGCTGGGGAACAAAGGGGACCTGGCCTGGGAGGAAGCGTGGTGACCACATGCTCCCCCTTCCCAAGGCGGCTGGGCCCGGAGGGAAGGGGGGCTCGAGCGCCCTCTGCTGGCCTGGTGGCTCCAGGAGGAAGCAGATGGCTGCCACCGCAGGGATTTGCAGCTCCTTCTCCTGAACCCTGGGCCTGGCTGAGTGTGCCACCTGCGGGTGCGAGTGTCTGTACGTGGCTGTGAGTGTGGCTTTGGGTGCCTGGGACGCATGCGTGTGCATATCTGCATCTGTGAGAGCGCCTATCCCAGTGTCTGTTGGTATGTGTGCACATCAGACTTGTGTGTCTGAGTGTGTGTGTCTGTGTGCACATGTGTCTGTAAACGCACATGTCCACCTGGGCCCCGGGTGTGTGGGGTGTGAATGGAGCTGGGCTTTGGCTGGCAGCCGTTTCAGTGTTTCAGTCCGTTGGGCTGAAAACACCCCGGTCAGGTGGTCCCTGGGACCAACAGCTCATGCAGGCATCAGTAGGAGGCGGGGAGGGGCAGAGCTGGCCACTGGCCACTCTGATGTTTATTCTGTGCCTATGGGGGAGAAAGAGAGGACGATCTTGAGCCAAGCTCCATCCCTAAGGAGTTTTGCATGTGAACAGTTGTACCCTAGCCTGATAAATAAGATGACAACCATGGCAGAGGTTTAGGCCAGTGAGGGTCTAACTCAGCCTGGAGCAATCCCGGAATGCTCTCTGAAGGAGGCAAGCCAGAGCAGAGGTTTTTGCGGCACAGAGAGCAGAGAATCAGAGAGGGAAGTAAGGGTACAGTAGACAGAGAAAAGGTTCACTGGGGGTCCAGTGGAGAAAAGCCAGGCCAGAGAGGAGGCCAGGCCCAGGTACACCGATTCTGCTGGCTGTGTGGGTCAGGGGTCGGGGGTCAGGTGTCCCTGAAGAAGTCTGGCCAGGCCAGAGATACTGTGGGGCTTGAGGGTGGAGGGGGAGCCCTCTGCCTCCAGCCCCTGCCTGGGAAGGAAGGCCTGGGGTTTTCCTTCTGGGGGTTGCGCAGGCACTGGGTCAGAGCAGTGGCTGCAGAGAAAGTTCTCCGGACTAGGATGTGCAGGACACCCACACAGACCACAGCCGCTCAGACGCTGCACCCCGTGGAGGCCTGGGCGCCGCAGAGGTCACGCTGCTCCCCCTGCAAGGCCCAGTGATGCCCACACCGCGCCAGCTGCAGTGGCCTCTGGGCGCCTCTTTTTGCCATCAATGCCTCCTCTGTGGCCTGGGCCCGGGAGGGTAGGCTGGGTAAGGCCTTGGGCCCCAGCCAGCCCCGTCCCTTCTCAGGGTGGCACCAGGCCGGCCTCCTGGGCCCAGTCTCAGGGTCTTAAGTGGGCATTCTCCACCCTGAGGGCCCGGGGCGGTAGAAGGCCCCTGCTGAGGTTGGTCTGCTTCTGGTGAGATCAAGCAGGGAACATTTCCCTGAACACACACTCGTTTGGGCTTGACACCATGCCTGCCTACGGGAGAAGCGCCACTTTACTTTTTCTAAACTCCAGTGGCCTTTTGATGGCAAGCCTCCCTTCAATGTCAAGAACCTTGTGGGGTGCTGGCTTCTTGGCCCCACTGTGCCTTTTCCTCTGGGGTATCCAGACCTTATACAGGATCCCAGAAGACCCTCCAGCTGGGGTCCCTGCAGGCCACCGCCCTCCAACAGCCCTCATTCTTGCCAACCCACATGCCTGCTCAGGCTGAGCTCGGGCTCAGGGACATATCCAGGGTGTCTGGACTCTGGCCCCAATGCCATCACTGTGCAGGGTCCGCTGGAGCCCACCAGCATTCTCACTGTCTACACTGCTTCTCCCCCCCACACACCCCAGGAAGGGAAGTGAGCGCCAGGGAGCTCCTCTGACCACGTGGAACCAGAGCCCCCAATCCAACCACTGTTTTTCCCCACTGGTGACTCTAGTGCCCTTTCCAGAGAGTTCCTGTGTGCATCCCATCGTCCAACCCTCCCAACCAACCCACAAGGAGGTCTCATGTTGCCCCCAAATTACAGCTGAGGGAGCTGAGGCCCAGAGAGACTGCAGGTGGGACTGGAACCCTGACCTGTCTGACCCCAACCTCCTGATGTTATCCATGCTACGGGCATCCAAACACACCCGGCCACCGCTCACTGGTGTGTGGCTGTGGGCTCTCCCCTGTCCTGTCCACCTGGTTCCTTGTTCAGCATCTTCTGTGGCTCTGACAGATTCCAGATAATCTCCTGTCATCTTGGCGTTCAAGGCCCCTCTGTCACCCCGCCCCACGATTCCTCCTCATTGTAAACCTCCTGTGGCCCTATTGTTCTGTTCTCCAAGCCTTTGCCCAGCTCTCCTGCCTCCTTGGCCTGCTATCTCTTCCCTCTCACTGCACACAATCCCTTTCTGGCCAAGAGAAAGAGAGAGAGAGAGAGAGAGGTGAGCTGCTGAGAAGAGAGTGAAGTCCTCCGTGCCACCAGCATTCTCTGGCCCGGGGCTTGTGAAGGTGTCCTCTGCACTGCTCCCTGCAAAGCTCAGCCCCAGGCTACCTAGGCTCTGGCCCACAGAAGCTCCAGGCTGGAGACGTGAGGTTGTGGAAGCTGACCTTCTCCGGGAGCAGGTGTTGGCGGGGAGCTGGAGCATCGAGGGAAAAGAGGAGGCAGCAGTCCTTGGGGGGGGGGGGGTGCTTGAGAGCTGCCATCCCCTCCCGGCGCTGCCTCTGTCTGCCCCTGGGAGCCGTTGCTAGGCTAGCACACAGCAGCATCAGGAGCACACGCTCCTGGCTCCTGTCGCTGCACCCACAGCCCACATGGCAGAAGCGGCCACGGGCATGGGCGACTCTTTGCCCAGAGAAGATGCCAACAGGCCAGCCTGACCCTGGGAGCGGGGCAGGGGATGGGCATAACTACAACAGGGCCCTGGGGCCACAAGAGAGGAAGCTCTTCCACAACCGTGTAGGCATGGGTGACCAAAGGGAAGTGGCAGTTCCCACTCCTGACACCCAGGGTCCTGGCTAGTCTTCCTTGTTTATCGGCATCCTGTCTGATGGGTCACCCAGGGGCCCTTCCTGGCTTTCCTGGGGGCCAAGGGCTGATGGGAGCCCCTGAGCCTCTCCCCTCCACCCCCACCCCTCCACGTGAGGGGTAGGCCCCAGGAGTAAAGGACTCCTCCGGGCACCACATCTGGGAGGCTCCTCTCTTCTCCTGAGTTCCAGGTGCTCAGGGCTTCTCCAAGGGCCTTCCCTATGACCGCGCACTCAGAGACTGGAAGTCTGGGCCTGCTCCAAGTCCTCGGATGCCCTTGGGCTCCATTAGGCTCTGGCCCTTCCTGTGGGCTTCCCTGGGACTGCTCTCAGGATATGTGTGGCCTGAGGGGGAGGATTTGAGACTTGGGATGAAGGGGCCAGATCACCAAGTCCGGGTCCTTCTTGCCTTCCCCTGCTGTGGTCCTAGGAGCAGATGTACAGCTGGGTGTGAGTGGTGAAGGCCCAGAGTGGGGGGTGGTGGAGGGAGGGGCACCATGATTCTGGGCAGACTCTTCAGCTGGCAGAGGCTCCTGCCAAGACATTTCCCCGCCCCACCCCCCTCCCCTCCACTCATTATCAACTTGGGGTTTGTGTGCAAACAGCAGCTGGTCTCTTTTGTCAGCCACCCCTCCCCCCTGCCCCTTCCCTCCTCCCTAATGCCTCTCAAATGGCTTTTCCATCTCAGGCCCTGCCTTTCCTTCCAGGTGATCTAGATGCCGAGGGTCTGGGGAGTACCTGAGAGAGGAGGCAGCCCCTGGCCAGTCTTGGCCCTGGGTCCTAAGTTCTCCTCTATCCCTTCCAAGATGCAATATTAAACCCATTTGAGACATGACATGAGAGCCAATGAGGATAAGAAGCAGAGCAAAGTCACACAGTGGGCAAGTGCAGAGCCAAGACCCAGACCCAGGTGTGCCTGTCTGCAGAGCCTGTTTGTAGAGTCTGTTTGCAGAGCCTGTTTGCTGAGCCAGTTCACCTCTCAGCCTTAGCTGTTTCTCTGATCATCCTACTGCCTGGCACCCTGGGAATACAGGCCCATTCCCAACCTTCTAACCTGTGTCAAGGGCTTCAGCTGAGCTAATTCTGTGTGCCTGAGGCTGAGATAGGAAGGCAGACAGAGCCAGATGGCAGGGCTCTTTCAGTTATCACTAGGAATTGGGACTAGATGCTAAGGACAATGGGAGAAGTATCTTGGCAAGCAGCAAGGCCTGGAGACTGTGGAGGCAGAGAACAAGGAGGCTGATTAGGAGAACAGGTAAAAAGTAGAAGGGTGTGGGCCAAGGCGCCGGCCCTAGGGCAGCAAGGCAGCTAGACCTGGAAGCCCAGGCTTGGTCACAGTAAGATGGTGGGCAAGAGGGATGGGCAATGGTGATACAGATACAGGAGCAGGTGTGGCAGGAGGAGTTTGAGTTTGAGACAAATTGGGTTTGAGATGCTAGAAGGATACCCAGGTGGAGGTTTCTGGGGAGCCAGGAGACTGTCCTAGGGCAGGTGGAGGTGCAGGGGTGGAGGAGCTCACAGAAATGGAATAGGGGAGAAGGGAATTGAGGATGGAGTCCTGAACAGAAGACTCGGAGATCCAGGGAGGGCACTGCGGTGGGGAGGTGAAGTACCCACCTGATCTGGGAAGTTGTAAGTGGCAAGGGCTCTGAGAGGGCAAGTCCATGGTCTGGCAGGGGCTGCGGGTGACCTGAGTGGGTGTGGTGGCTCCTTACCAGGCACTCTGTTCTTCAAAGATTTTAGCTGTTTTAGTCCTTGTAACAAGCCTGAACTGACAAGCCTCAATCTCAAGTGGAACCAAGATGAGGCCTGAAGGTGGTGTGTGACTGGAAGTATTTGGGACGACAGCTTGTTGCTGTCCCTCGAGTGGACATGCACGGAGCACTGAGCTCTGCCAGGCGTCGGGGTTACTGAGTCTGGGTCCCTCTGAGCCTCACTGCTGCGGATGCCACAAACCCAGACCAGAGGGGACCACATGCTGGGTGAGTGGGAGACACCAGAGGCACCTGCGACTCCCCCAGGCGCCAAAGAGAAAGCAACCCCCAAGATAATTCGAGTTCATCAGGTGGATGTATCTGAGGCAGCAAGCAGGGAATCGCGAGAGTGTGAGGAAAACCAGGGCCTGTAAGGAAAGGTGCAGTCCGGGCGGGACCACTGCCGGGATCCCCATGCTCACTCTTAGCTCCCAACCGCGGCCAAAGTTCAGCCTCTCCAAAGAGCTTTACTGGGACTTTGGTTAGGCCCTCTGGGGCCCCTGGGGCAGCTGCGGACACACGAGCGTTCAAGACCACCCGCAGGCCTGTGCCCGCCAGTGGCGGGCCCTGCACACGCGCGCGCGCACACACCGAGTACACGGACACCGGCACACGGCCGGGTCCGCGCAGGCCGGAAGTCGCAGGGTTGGAGGCCTGGAGCCCGGCGGCGGGGGCCGCGCCGGGGGGTACCGCCAGGGAGTACCACCAGGGAGAGCGGGAACAAAGGACGCGGCGGGGCGGGGGCGACCAGGCCGGGCCGCGATTGGTGGCTGGGGGCGCGGGGGAGAGGCCCGGTCGGGCGCTGATTGGCCGCGACCGCAGCGGGCCCCTCGCGCCCGCCCCGCCCCTCGCGACCGAAACCGGAGCCCGGTTCCGCCGCCGCGGACCCGCCCGCGCCCCCGCCATCTGCGCGGGGGGCGGGACGCAGGCCGGAGTCGGATTCCCGCCCAGCCTCCCTCGACTGGAACTCGGCGGAGCCAGACAACCTGTGCACCTCGCTGCCCCCAGCCCCGCCCCCGCCCAGATGCGCGCGGGCTCCCGAGGGCCCCGGCAGGGTGGGGGCCCTAGCCTGAGCCCCGCTGGGGAGGCCCGGAGGGCAAGGTTCCCGGGTACTGGAGGGCCCGGTTGCCCACGTGGAAATGGGGTAGGGCCCAGGAAGCCACCTCTTGCAGGAGCCGGGCCGGGCTTCGTGGCTGGACTGGGAGAGGGGTCAGAGAACAGGACACTGCTCAGAGAGGACTGGCGAGGGGTAAAAGGAGTGGAGGAGGGCGCGGGCTGGAGGACGCCCCAGGAGAGGGGTGGTTGGATGACCTGAGGCCCGGGCTACTCAAAACCTGGCAGCGCAGGGAGTCACTGGGGCTGATGGCGGCGCCAGAATGCCAGACAGCGTCCTGGCAGGGTTTGGGGTAGGAGAGGTAGTTAATTGAGTTCACTGCCAGCCAGGCCACGCTTCGTGCTTAAGGACTTACAGGATAAGGGGCCTTCTCAACCCCATTCCTCTTTCTTAGCTGCCTGGGAGGTGAGAGAGAAGGGGCGGGGCGAGGGACCCGGGCCACCAATCATAGCCTCAGTCCCGCTTTGAATCTAGGCTGGCGGCTGGGGCTGGCGGCACACCTGGCAGCCTCTTTGTCCCCACTTGCCTGCCTAGACACGTCCCACTCCACCCCCACCCTTTGGGAAGCTCTCCCCCACCCACCTAGTTCCCCTCCTTTCATGGTTTCCTTAGCTGGGACTGATGCCAGACCCTGGTCTTCCCGGACTCCAAACCATGCCCCCATCTCTGCCCCATTCTGGGCTGTGCATGGAAGCCTAAGCTGCGGGGTGTAGGGACCTCCGTGTCCCCAAGATGGCCACCAAGAGCCAGTGGTGCTGGGAGTGGAGTGGGCGGGAGACGAGACAGTTTGCGGCCAAAGTCCTGGCAGAGGGCTGGTCCAGGCACAAGCTATGTGACCCAGAGCGAGCCCCTTACCTCCAAGGTGGCTCCCGCAGCTGCACAGCCATGGTAATAAGGATCTACTCCCAGGCTGTTGTGAGGATTAAATGAGATCCTGCAGAAGACAGAGCTTTGTGAGCCTGAAGCCTCAAAGTGTGTGTGGGAGAGGAGGGGATGTTTGCATCTGGTCCCGTGCTGGCCAACAGGCAGCCAGAGAGGGTGGGTGAGACTCCCTGGTCCTGCCCTGTGGGCAAGGGCCAATGTGCCAAGTTGGATGGCAGAGAACAGCACAGTGCCATCCCCGTGGAGCCCAGAGTCCCCTAGACCCTGGACAGAAGGGGGCCAGAGTTTAGGATTCCTGGCCTCACACATCCCCAGGCTCTCCAGGAAAGATGGGGCAGAGGAATCTGGGGGTGGCTCTTTTTAATGTTCAGGTCTGAGGGCATGGAGCCCTCTCCCAGATCAAGACCAGAGGTCAGGCCAGGGGCCTACATATTTCTCCCTTCAGGTGCCCCACATACTCCTACCCTCTCCCAACTCTGCTTCCCCATCCCCATCTGCTTTCTACCCACCCCACCCCCCAGCTCTGGCATGAAATTGGTCACTAAGACCCTCCAGGCTGCTTCCTTAATGTCTCTCAAATCTGTCTTCTCTGTCTTCTTTCCACCCCTCCACTGCCATCCTAGTCGCAGCTGGGACCGCGGTGATAGCCTCCACCTGACCAGTGTCACCCTGACCCCAGGCTGCCCCCCTCCCCACGGCCAGCACAAAAAACGAACTAAGTCTTATTCCTTCACTACTAAAATTCTCTTGTGGCTCCCCACTGCCCCTAGGACTCCCTGATTGGAACTACAAGGGGTCTAATAAGTGGGTAAGCCCACACTCTGGAACCAGCCTGCTCATGATTGAACCCTGAGGCCATTCCTTGTTTTGTTCTGTTTTGAATTAAGTAGGCTCCACACCCAGCATAGAGTCCAATGCTGGGACTTGAACTCACCACCCTAAGATCCAGACCTGAGGTGAGATCTAGAGTCCACGCTTAACTGACTGAGCTACCCAGGCACCCCCGAGGCCATTCCTTGTTAACTGTGCCTTGGTTTCCCCATCTGTAAAATGGGGATGTGTTTCCCTTACAGCAACTCTATGAAATGACTAGCATGCCTGCCATACTGCACCCACAATACCCACAATGAAAGTAGAACGATGGGAAAACCAAGTTTGCATAGTTATGGATTACAGGAGCTAAGGCACAAATCTAGACGAGCTTGGAGCACAGCTGGTGCTCAGTACATTCTAGCAGTTATTTCTGACCCCGCCCCTTCAGCCAAATCTTTGCCCTCGAACCTCCAGTCCCACAGAAGCATAGGTGAGTGCCTCTTCCCTTGCCCTAACCACCTTTCCTCTCCCCTCTCCCCTCGCCCGGGTCCTCTTACCTGGCAGAGGATGGGTGCTTATTACATATTTAGGAATCAGGGAAGAAGGGCTCCGGAGAAGGCTGGATTGAAGGGATTATTCAGTGCTCCCGCGCCCCCTTGTGGCCGCCCTGGACATTGCATGCCTCGGCCCAACCTTTCAAATGGGAGGGTGGAAGACGGTTTCAAGGCCTGGGAAGGTGGGGAGAGGCCGCCTGAGGAGAGACTCTAACCCACGTTAATCCCAGGGCTCAGGCCCCAGGGGTTTTCAGCTCCCTGGCCAGCTCGACCTTTCTTCCTCTTCCCTCTGAGAATTCTGTGTATTTGTCAGTGTGAGCTGGACTATGTACCCCAGAGGCCAAGAGTTCAACTGTGTCTCTACAGGGCAGCAGCAGTCTGTTTCCAGAAGATGTGTGTGTATGTGGGGGGGTGGGGGGGAAGTGGCCAAGCCCACGGTCAAATATATGTCCCTTGCTTTTGTGTGTGGCTAGCTCCGGACCCTGTCTGGGCTGAGGACACAGAGCCTCAGCCTGCCAGGGAGCTGAGGCAGACTGTAGCCTGTCAATGGAACTTTCTGGATCTTAGTGACCTCCGTGGTGTCCAGGTCTCCTGTTCTCGAAAGATCAGTCCCCAGAGTCTGAGTCTTCTTGCACACATCCCCAGGTACTGGGCCACTCTGGGCCTGTGTGTGCACCTTGGAGGGGAGTGGGTTTGCTTCTCCCTCTGTCTCACACATCTGCAGTCACCGTACTTGTGAGACCGGACTGTCACAGTTCCACTTGCTTCTGTCGAGAGCTCGGGCTGTGTGTGCTCCCGACATGCACATCCGCACTCATGAGCATCTCACGGTATGCCTGTGTCTCTCCTAGTTATTTTGCCAGATTGTATTCCTGTGCATAGGCAGGCTTGCATAAGAGCAAGGAATTGGAGTCAGACATGTCTGAGTTCAGAGTCAGGTAGGACCTGGCTGGGTCATTTTAGACAAGGGATTTACCTTCACTGGGCCCCAGACTCCTCATCTGCTCATTGGTAATAATAGTGCCTATTTATTTCCTAGGTTGTTGTGAGAAGTCAATGAAAAGAATGGCAAGCCGGGGCATGGGGACAGGCACGCAGAAGGCAGGTGATAAATGGGGGTGATTCCTGGTGCTGCTATGTTCTGGGGTTCCAGCAAGGCCTCTGTGCTCTGCTGTGCTCTCCATGTCTCCCCGTCCTGAGACTGGCGGCCCAAGGCAGAGGGCTGGGCTGGGCCCTGCAGACAGTCCTCCAAGAATGTTCAGAATGACAGCAAGCCACTGCCACAGGCTGGCTAGGAATACCTAGACCCACACACTGCTTGTTCCGTGTGGACAGGAACACACAGGCGGGTGACCTCGTTTTCCCACCCTCAAATTGGAACACCTGGTCTGACCATGCGGTTGTATTTGTGGGGCTAAATGGGCACAATGTCTGAAGCGAGTCCTTGCAGTCGCCCCAGCTTCTAGCCTTGGCACGTGTGGCCACCTGGGGGAGCCCTCTGTCACTCTGGGAAAAGAGGGAGTGGAGGGGGATGTGTGAAAAGGGGAGGGATGCCGGCTGCTGGCGGGGACAGGGACAGCCTGGGAGAGTGGAGGGGGGGTGTCCCATGCCCTGAGAAGCATCTCTTCCAGGAGCTAGGCCAGGAGTTAACCCATCTACTGCCAGGCTCCAGCCCTTCTGCCCCAGGGGCTTCTGGGTTCTAAGTAGAGATGCCCAGAGCTGGGTGTGCTGGGAGCGGAGGCAGCAGTAGCCAAAACAGGGAATTCTGGGTGAATGACTGAGCCCCTCAAAATTTTCCCACCCTATGCTGAGGAAGAGAAATGCCTCTGTGTGTGTGCGCGCGCGCCTGTCTGTCTCTCAAATCAGCCAAACTGCCTGAAGCCCTTAGAAGCCCTCTGTGAACCTTCTCCCTGGTTTTCCCACCCTGGACAGCCCGCACTAAGGGAGGGCATGTGCTTCCAGATCCTCACAGGACCTGGGAGGTCACTTCCACGTTGTCCTCCCCACTTGCCAGCTGAGGAAGCTGAGGCACAGAGGGTGAGAGACTTTGACCTTGGCCTTGAGCAGTAAGGCCTCTTTGAACCCAGGGCGTCTGGTGCCAGTGCCCTCCTCCGCAGCCTGTCCTCCCCTCCCTCTGTCTCTTCTGGAAGGAGAATTCCAGCACTGAGACCCAGGCTAGAGGAGGCACCTGCCAGCAGGACTGGAAGGGGAGAGAGGTGAGGGTGGGAGCAAAGGAAAGAAGACGGAGAACCAGACATGGCACTGCGGAGACACCCCTTGTGGTTTCAGGGTGGCTATGGGCTGAGGAATGAGGAAGGGAGGCGGAAGTGCAGCCGGATGTGGACATTTCTTACAAGAGGGTGGCTGGGAGGAAAGGGAGCCGAGGAGGCGGCGGGCTCAGGGCCTTTGGAGTAACTTGGAGGGACTTGGGAGCTTCCGTGTTGATGAAGGCGCCAATGCTGCTGCGAACAGAATGAATGTGGAGTGAGGTGCCCAGAACCAGGGCTGGGGGAGGGCAGGAGGCAGCAGATCAGCTCCCAGTCACCTCTGCTTCCTCTCTGGGGAGGGGAATGTGAGCTGTTTGCAGGTGACAGAGGAAGGAAGTGGGATGCCCTGCAGGAGGGGCTGTCCTTGCTTTGGGACTGGGATAGTAGGAAGAGAGAGCCAAGGGTTGGGGGAGGGAGTGGGGCTTTCCAGCTAGCTCAGGGCTGGGGTGGTGAGAGCCCTAGGGGGACAGTGCTCAGAGACAGTCTCCCAGGTCCAGAAACCCTCTCCTATGCCTCCTTCCTGAGGCTCTCATCCAGCTCTTCAGGGGGACTCCAAGGACCCTCAAAAATGGAGACTCATTGATTTTGGTGAAAAACAAGAGCTGCAGTAAAATAGGGACCCTCTGTCCTTGTCCAGGGCCTGAAAGGGCTTTGACATTTCCAGGTGGTCTAGGTCTGAGGCCTTTTTGGTGCCCTCTGGCAGGAGGCGGGGAGAGGGACCTGGGGAGAGGGGTTAGACCCTCCCATCTTCCCTTGGGGACTGACCCTCTTTTCCTGGCCTCTTGTCCCCCTCCCCACCAAAGTCCCATCTCTCCCTCTACCTACTCAGCTCCCCCACCAGGACCTAGAGCCTGGAGCCTGCTTCTGGGGAGTGAGCCCTGGAGGGCGGCCCTGTCAGCTGGTGCTGGGAAGCCCCTCCTGGTGGAACCCTGCAACCTGGGGAACAGATGGCCCCCCCTCCCTGACTGCTCCTTAGTAAACCCTGGGGGCCCCTCGGCTCCTCCTTGTGGCCTCCCCCATGCCCCCCTCCTACTTTGGGAAGCAGCTAGCTGAAAAGAGACAACATCTGGGTCTCCCCAGGGCCCCAGTGGCCCAGCTGCCGGCTGGCCAGCAACCCCCCGGGGGAAAACAGCCACCCCTCCCCCCAGCACTGGTGTCTCCCTGCTCAGCATCATTTGAGTACCTCCCATCCTTTGAGGCAGGATCCCAAGCTCAGCACCCTCTGATTGCAAGGTATTTCATGCAAGAAAGAGCCTCAGGGCCCCCGACCTCCAGAGATGCCTGGCCAAAGCCACAGCTGTCCCAATCACGGTAGGTGGCCAGTCAGCTCCTCAGAGGTCTTTGCCGTATCTGCCACCAGACCCACAGGACCAACTCAGCCCCAGACTGAAAGACATTCCCCCGTGGGCCTGGAGGAGGGTCCATGGCACCAATAGTCTGTGGGACAAGTGACCACAGAGGAGCAGAATCCTGCGCCTTTCATTGGACCTGGGACCAGGGGCCCTGGGCTCAGCCCAAGGAAGGCTGGCTCCCAGCACGTGAATGCCACTTACTGTGCCCCCACATGTGCCCAGCCTACTCCCCTCTGTGACAACACCCAGAGGTTCGGCCACAGGCACGCTGGGGAGCATCCGGGAGTCTCACTGGACCTTGCCTGAAGAAGGAACAAATGTTAACTGATTTACATATTGAGTTCTTATTTGCATTTCACACCAGACTCTGGCCTTGACCTTCTCCTCCCTGCTTCTTCCCACCTTCCCACCTGCTCATAGGGTTTACTCTCTGCACATCTGGGGTCTGAGGACCAAGGGCCAATGAGCAGAGTAACTGGCCGGAGGTCAAGCAGCCAGTTGGGGTCAGAGCAGGACCTTACCCCTGCCCCTGAGAACCCACCCAGGGCTCTTTTCCTACCCTTGCAACCTGCCACAGACCCTTAGACAGACCGTGGGGGATTCAGGAGGCTGTCTCAGACTGTCTCAGGCCTGGGGCAGGGAGCAGCGAGGGAAGCACTTGCTCCCACTCGGAGCCTACACGGTGGGGAAAGTGTGTGCTGGAGCTGGTGGAAGGCAGGGACTGTGAGGGTGGGGTCTGGGTGTGGGTCCTGCTTTCCTTGGCACACCTGGCCACCCCAGTGCCCTGCAAATTAGGGGAGGCCAAGCTGGTGTCCCCCCAGAGCTAGGCCTAGCCAGTGCCCTACTGCCCCTCACCAGGACAGAGTGGAGAGCCTGTCGCACTCAAGGTCCAGGAGAGTCATCACCCCACAGGGCTCTCCCGTACTTTCTTTTTTTTTTTTTTTTTAAGACTTTGTTTATTTATTTGACAGACAGAGATCACAAGTAGGCAGAGAGGCAGGCAGAGAGAGGGGGAAAGCAGGCTCCCTGCTGAGCAGAGAGCCAGATATGGGGCTCGATCCCAGGACCCCCGAGATCATGACCTGATCCGAAGACAGAAGCTTAACCCACTGAGCCACCCAGGCACCCCTACTTTCTTTCCTTCTCAGACTCCGGGGAATTCTGTCTTCCTTTCAGGGGCCCCATCCTGACCCTGTTGGTTTCTGGGGTTTCCTCTCTGTCATAAGAATCCTGCGGTGGGATAGAGAGGGAACAAGGATCCTCCCCAACTCTTGCCCCTCCCCCCACCAGCCTGGCACATGACCCCCTGGAGTGATGCCTGCTGGTCACTCTGTGTTGCATAGAGTCTCTCCAGGGGAGGAAGATTTCCCTGGGCAGAGGCCCCTGGTCCTTCCTGGGGGAACTTGGTGGGCTTCACCTTCTACCCGCCTTGGGTCAGCAACTGAGGCCAGGCCTGATCCCAGGTCAACTCCCAGTCCCCCAGAGGCAGCCTCAGGGCCAGAGCCTCCTCCCACCACCCCTCATCAGATCTACAAATTGATGGCAAAAGATGGGAGTCTGCCCCGGGCCCACACTGGGGATGGGGAGGCACCGGTGTCCAAAGTATGGACACTGCCTACGATGGCTCCCTGCCTCCAGGCCATACAGGGGTCAGCCAGCAAACACAGATTAACCCACAGCCATGTGTTCATAGCTACCCTGCATCCAGGCAGCTTTGTGGGACAGCAAAGCTGAGCCACAGAATCTGGGAGCTCTGGGGCCTTCTGGGGCTCTGACAGCCATGGTCAGGGACCTGCCAATAACTGGTCTCAGCTTGGGGTTCTTGGCGAGAGCCCCAAAGTCAGATTTTGCTTGATGAGCAAAGGGCATATTCTGGCATCTTCTTTGCCCACAGTCAGGGTCTTGGCCCCATAAGGAGGTATCACCAAGGAGGACTCAGGCTGGTCATTGCCCAGCCCAGTCTCCTGAGATGCCAGTTGGCACCAAGGGCCCATCTCAGGGCATGACACTGTTGTCATATGCAGCAAGGAGCCCTCCCCTTTGCTAAAATGGTGATAGTTAAAGTGCCACCCGTCTGGGCGCCTGGGTGGCACAGTCGGTTAAGCACCAGACTCTTGGTTTCAGCTCGGGTTGTGATCTTAGGGTCGTGGGATCAAGCCCTGCATTGGGCTCTGCACTCAGCATGGAGTCTGCTTGAGATTTTCTTTCCTTCTCCTCTGCCCCTCACGCTCACGCTCACAAGCACAAGCTCTCTCGCTTTCTAAAATAAAATAAATCTGAGAAAAAAAATAAAGTTCCATCTGTGCTGCACAAAGTACCAGCCTTTGAGAGCAAGGCAGCTGCAGGAGGCACGGACAATAAGGCCTCCCAGGGTCAGGTAGTACAGAGCACACCACTGCTTAGAAGAAACACTGCAGGTGTACCTGGGTGGCTCAGTGGGTTAAAGCCTCTGCCTTCGGCTCAGGTCATGATCCCAGGGTCCTGGGATGGAGCCCCATATTGGGCTCTCTGCTCAGCAGGGAGCCTGCTTCCTCCCCGTCTCTCTGCCTGCCTTTCTGCCTACTTGTGATCTATCAAATAAATAAATAAAATCTTAAAAAAAAAAAGTAGTCAACTGATTAAAAAGAAGAAGAAGAAGGAGAAGAAACATTGCAACCTGGGTGTGCAGCTGGCTGGGAAGGATGAAGAAACAATGTCATATATGCAATGATGGGAGAAACTGGTGTGGCTTATCCCAGAGTGGATAACACTTTGCTGAGCATTCAGTGTTATTTCATCATTCATTCCGAGGACACACTCACTGAACACCCGCTACAGTCCTGGGAGCCTGGGACCCTGCCCTCACAGAACACATGGACAGATAGACAAGGACCATGGAGACGGACATGAAAGAAGGCAGATTTCAACTCCATATAAGACAGAACACACTGGAACACCTGGGTGGCTCAGTCAGTTAAGTGTCTGCCCTGGATCCAGGTCATGATCTCAGGTCCTGGGATAGAGTCCTGCATCATCGGGGCTCCCTACTCAGCGGGGAGCCTGCTTCCCCCTCTGCCTGCCGCTCCCCCTGCTTGTGCTCTCTCTGACAAATAAATAGGTAATTTTAGGTCATTGCAGTGACAGAGACAAACACTAAGATTCCCTCTTACTGGATGATTTGGCCATTTTATCAGTGTATGGATTATAGAGCGTCTCCTGCTTTTGAGTGTCCGTGTCCCCACCTCCCTTCTCCAGATGCTTTGGGGCCTCTCCCCAGTGTGAAAAGAGAGTCTCAAAACTGAACAGTCTATCCACTGAGGTACTGTTTCAGCACACGGGGCAAGGACGACCATTGTCCTCTTACAGGATTCATTATATTTTTTTATTATTATTATTTATATATATCATTATTATTTATTTTTTTCCTTAAGATTTTATTTTTTGGTAATCTCTACACCCAACGTGGGACTCAAACTTACAACTCTGAGATCAAGAGTTTCACACTCTACCAACCAAGCCAGCCAGGCAGCCCTGACAGGATTCTTTACTTCAGGTTCTGGAACCTTATATCGTATAGGAAAGTGGTTTTCTGACCAGGGTCTTGAATCCTTCATAACAAGGATGGACATGTGGGCTGGAGCTGTGGGGGACTTCAAGGCTGGAAATCATTTTCTGGTGTTGGGTAGTAAGAGCAGGGCTTTGGGAAGGCAGCTTGGGCATGAGTGCCCCATGACTCAGGGACAGACCCCAGGGAGCCAGGAATCTAGGGACTGCAGGCAGAGGGATGGGAGTCACGGGGAAGCTGGTAACTTCCCAGACCAGGCCTCCCAGACCAGGATTCTCTCTCAGATGCAGCCTCAAATTACACTCTCTGAAATTAGTCCAATTAGAGAGTCACTAGAGTGGCAAACTTCTTGCTAAAAGCCCCACTTAAAAAAATATCCCATAGGAAACCCTCCCTATCCAGTATTAAAGTTTGCTCCAAGGCTGTAAGGGGCAGGGATGCTGGCCTGAGAATGCAGGACAGTTGGGGGGGGGGGGGGGGTCGGAGCAGACACTTTCCAAGCCGGAGTGGGGGTGTGTCAGAGCCCAGGGCGCACTAATCAGGCTCTGGAGACCTGCCCTTACAGCAGGAAGGCAACCTGTGGCCCCCCAGTTTGGATGCCAAGCTCTCTCTTGGAGGGCTGGAGCCTGAAACCCCCTCAGAATGGAAAGGAAAGCAGCGACATTTCTGGAGCTCATCCACTTCCAACCCCGGGGCTATCCCTCCCATGAGTCACCCTGTTATCCCTCCATGGCCAAATATAGCTCCCAAGGCAAATGAGGGTGCTGCATTGTGCGGATGGGCCAGGGAGGGGCCTGGGGGGCGGGGTGGCCCGGACCAGGGAACCAGGCAGCCCACCCGTGGCCCCTTCAGACCTGACTGGTCTCGGCCTGAAGGTCATATCTCAGGGCCGCTTTCCCACAAACACAGGGAAGTCGGGGAGACAGAGGGTCTGACCCACAGGCAGTGGGATCACTTCCTTCTCGGGGAAGGAGGAACACGCTCCGGGGGACAAACAGGGCAGGGGGCCTTCCCTCTTGGTCTCGTCCGGCAGATGAGACCCAGGTCCCGGCCGCTGCGCCGTGCCAGGGTGGCCACGAGGCCCGGAGCGTGTCCGCAGTCCCCAGCAGCCCCCCGGGCGCCGCCCCGGCCCCGCGGAGCCACCACATAAGGAAATGTTTGCTCCTGGGCGCTCGCTCCCGTCTCCCTCCCTGCCTCCCCGCCCGTCGCCTGGACGGGGCAGGCAGGGGCGGGCGCTGCCGGGAGGAGCCGCCCTCGGGCAGGGGAGAGGAGCGGGGGGGGGCAGTCGGGGGGGACAGTCGGGGCGGGGAGTGCGGGGGGCGGCCTGAGGGGTCGCCCTGCCTGGCTGGGTGGAACCGGCCGGAAGCCTTCTCCCGCCCCAGCGCCCGGCCAACGACAGGGACCCGGCTGCCTAGCGGCGGGAGGCGGCGGTGGAGGCGGAGAAGCACGGGGGACTAGCCGGACACGTCTGGGGCCACGGGGACCCTGGCTTTGCATCTCAGACCCTGGAGTCTGTGACCTGCGCCGCGCGGGGCGGCTTGGAGGGATGGTCCCTCCTGCCCTTTCGAAGTTGGCACACTCAGGCCAACTGTCCCTCTCCCGGAGTCCAGAGCAATGTCTTATGCCTCTGCATGGTGACCGTGGCATCCTGACTCCCAGTCACTCCTTAGAGAAGAAACATTTTATAGCCGGCCTGCTGGCAGGCGACGTCAGGCTCACAAGGACTGCGTCCCTTCTGGAGTTTTCCATTAAATTACTTACAGAGGCCCAGTCCCCAACAAGCCCACAGACCTCTGCAGGAAGCTGGCCGGTACAAGGCAGCATTTATTCTTCTGCAAACGGTCTCATTTCCCCAGGGACCCCCTCCTCTCTTTAATGTCACCCTTGAATTAAGAAGACGCCCAAGGGTGGTGCCTTCTAGGTCTCTGTGGTTTACTCTTGGGAGCTAAAGAAATTCCCCACCAGGTGTTTCCTGGGGACAGACTCCACGCCCAGCAGGCATTCAGAGGGGGCAGCTGGCCCTCTGCTCAAAGGCTTGGAGGCTGGGGAGCTGGAGTCTGGAGCATTCTCCAAGAAAGGGTTATTGAGGGAGAATGGTATCACCCAGATCCTTGGCTTTGGGAAAAGTGTGACATGCAGAACAGTAATCCAGAACAACCTGCCTGTTCAGCTGGAGAGGGGGTGGGACCACCTCACCTACTTCTACGTTACACAGATTTGACAGAGATCAGATCTCAGGCTTGGTTTCCTAGGAGGTTCCAGCCTGCGGCCCTGCAGGTGGATTAAAGCAGTGGTTTGTCAACCTTGCCTTAGTGACACTGGTACAACGGCCATTTATCCCCAAGGCCCCGCCTCCCAGGCAGGCAGGGCTCCCTGGAAGTGGCAGCCAAGAGGGCTCCACAGGATCGCCCCCATCCGTAAGGGCAAGTGGGAACTTCTCCCTGCCCACAGCCCCCCTTGTGAGGAAGGTCCCTACTGGTTCTTTCCTAATGAAGTGCCTGGTTCCCCCATCATGGGCTCAGCTCTCTCCACCCACAGTAGTAAGGGCTGTGGACCGTGTCCAGAACCAGGACAACTGTAGAACGAATGTGGGAGAGCAAGGCTGCGTTTGACAAGGTCACTGGCTGTGGGCGGGTGGTTGTGTCCAGTTCTCACTTCCACAGCTCCCTTATTTTTAAGTAATCTATACACCCAACATGGGGTTCAAACCCACAACCCAGAGATCAAGACTCTCCCACTCTACCAACAGAGCCATCCAGGCATCCCCTCCCTAGATTTTTAATTCAGGATGTACAGGGACAACCCATCAGACTGTAATCCACACTGCATAGACTTTCAGCATCATTTCAAGTGTGAAGAAGATATTTGCTCTTGGACCCTGGTATCCAGCAATTTGGGTCTATAAGCTCCAAGGTGCAGAAACTATCTGGCTGCTGCAGGGGTGGTGAAGTTTTCCCTTCTTCCCTTCTAGGTTCTTTGGCTGGTCTAATAATTAAACTGATACAAGGCAGATTAACAAGAGAAAAACGGACAAAAATAAACAAAAGTAACTAAGTATCCCAAATGGCCAAAGCCATCACCTTAAAAACCACTTTCCGTTAAAGACAAAAGATGGTGGGGGTAGGGAGCCAATTATGGGAGTTTACCAGCAAAGCACAGTAAACAGGTGTAAACTTATTGTGTAGATTTAAACTGTTGTCTTCTCCATTGATAAGAGTCTCCAGAGATTAAAGCCATCCTCTTCTTCCTGGAACAGTGAGGGAGACACCCTTACAAATGGATATTTCCCTTATAAATGTAAATGTCTCTTACAAAAGGGTAACTTCTACTCAGCTTTCATAACTTGACCTTTGTCTGCTGTTTCCGAAAAATAACCTGCCTAAAATAAACAGTATGCTAAAGAGGCATATTTTGGGGTAGTATATTTTGCTCCCCTAGCTTTAACATAAGCCTAACACAGCATATGCTCAGTAAGTATCTTTTGGGTGGCAGAATAAAAAAAAATTAATTTCAGTGGCGCCTGGGTGGCTCAGTGGGTTAAAGCCTCTGCCTTCAGCTCAGGTCATGATCCCAGGGTCCTCCGATCGAGCCCCACATCGGGCTCTCTGTTCAGCAGGGAGCCTGCTTCCCTTCTTCTCTCTGCCTATTAGTGATCTCTGTCAAATAAATAAATAAAATCTTAAAAAAAAAAAAAAGAATAGCAGAGTAGTAGTAGGCAGGTGGTTACGCTTTGCATGTAAAAACTCAGCAAAGTTAAAAGAATCCAAAACAGGCCAGAAACGTGATCATTTCCACGGCTGCTCCAGAATGCAGGAGACTGAGCTTGCACTCGTGGGTCTGCACACAGCCCAGGGCAAACAGTTTGCTGCATACACCAGGTTCATGAATCCACGCACCTGTGCACATCTTGGGTTCGTGTAAACCCGAGTCCGTACATACACGGACCTGTGAAGGCAGCCAGTCGGAGCAAAAACAATTGTGTGCATACTCGGTGGAAGCATCCTCGAGATGCAGCACACAGAAGACACGTGGAAATCCACCGGTTCGTGCACGTCAGATGGTGCACACACAAATTTGGGCATCCTGGGACGTGCGCACTAGCCCGAGATTGCGCACACGTGGCAAGATGCACACCCCAGGGTTGTGCACATACGAGGCCATGCATGCCGCCCCGCCCCCCTCGCCGGGGGCCAGCTCGCGCGCCCACTCGAATGCTCGGATGAGATAGAAGAGCCCATTTCTCCCCACACTCGGGCACAGTTTCAGCGTCTGGGCGCCATCTTCGCCTCGCGAGCAGCGGAAAGATCAGCAGGCCGAGCAGCCCCTGCGCTGGGGCCTTTGTTGTCCCGGCTTCCGGGCGTCCATCATGCGGAGACCCTGCGCGCCCGAGCATGAAATGGCGGTTAGGGGCGGGGCGGGACTGGGCGACCAGGAGCAGCGCCCACTCCCGACACCCGACAGGGCGCGCCGTCCCGCCTCCTTGCGCAGGCGCACGGCACGGCGCGCGTTCCCGCGTTCCCTCCGACGCGCGCCGGGACACAAAGGGCTGGAGGGAAAGCACGGAGCGCGGCCGACATCCTCGGAGCGGCTACTGGTCCGGAGCGGCCTGGGGCGGACTGTCGGGGCCGGAGCCGGGCTCACCGGAACAGCGCGCTCCGACGCCTGGTGGGGCGTTGTGCTGCGCTCCTTCCCCTCCCCTCGCCCTCCCTCAACGGTCGCAACAGCCCAGCGAGCCGAGGTGGGGCCGAGCGGGCGCACACGGCGCAGGCGTAGAGCTCGCGGCCTCTGCGGGGGAGGCCGGGCGCCTCCATTTTCCCTCGCGCTCCGTGATTGCGGGGCTGGGTGCGGTGGAAGCGAGTGGTGGCCGGTAAAGTCCGAGGCCTTCTTTCCACAAATTCTTTCCTCGGTCCGCGCACCTGAGCGCGGGAGCTGACCAAGTAGCGCTTCATAAAGTTTTGGAATGTGATATAAAAAAAGAAAAGACAGACACCTCCGCAAATTACTTTAATAGTTTGCAAACTTGATACTTCCAATTGGGAATGTGGGTTTGGGGAAGGAGTGAGAACACTGATGCAGAAAAGGTAAATTTTTTTCTGTTAAGGGGTGTTAAAAACAGTAATCAATACAACTTTAGAAAGTATTTTTCATAAAACAAATAACGCGTGTTCTTAGTAGAAAGTTTCGAAAGGAGTCATAATCGCTGGGCATTCACTGAGTAGTTAAATGCCAGACCCTGTTTTAAGTGCTCTAATTTTCCTAACCAGGTACAGATGGAGAAATAAGCACAGAGAGGTTAAGTACACAAAAGTACTTAAAGGAAAATAGGAAAAGTAGTAAACCGACCTTCTAAAGCAACCACTATTTAATATTAAACTGGCCTGGTTCCTGCCAGTTTTTTTTCTCTGCCTTAAGTTTGGTTCAGGGGCAGCTGGGTGGCTCAGTTGGTTAAGCGGCTGCCTTCTGCTCAGGTCCTGATCCTGCTGTCCTGGGATCAAGCCCCCTTGGGGCTCCCTGGTAAGCGGGGAGTCTGCTTCTCCCTCTCCGCTTCCCACCTACCATCCCATGCTTGCTCGCTCTCAAATAAATAAAATTTTAAAAATAAGTTTGGTTTAAGTTACATTCAGCCTATGGCATCTTGAATAACAGAGCTGTGGTCTGGCAAATAGAAAAGGTTCAGAGGCTCAGAGGGAGCCCGGGAATGTCCTGGTTGTCTGTGGGGCACATCGGTCCTCTGAGGTCCAGGAGACGGCACTGGTGATGCATGAAGAGCACCCCCAACTCTAGAATGTTGTCCTCTAGTGATCTTGGAGAATTCGCATGACTCGTGGTCATTTCTGGGAGTCGGGAGGAAGAGCCCCCTTATTCCTCCCTTTTGTTCCTACTGTAGCCATTTTTCAGGTCATAATTGCCTTAATATCCCAAGCGTATTTGGGCCTTTGAGGAAGATATTTTCACTGAATAGAGTTAGGTCAGTTGAAGACAAGGCAGAACCAGTGTAACTCATTACAGATGAAGCTGCTGAGATTTAGGGCCAGAAGTTGGGGACAAGTCCCCCAATTAATAGCAAAGCAGAGATGCCTCATCCAAATTGAGGCATCTGCCTTGCAGCCTCAGTCCCCAAGTCCTCAGCTTCCATGGGATCTGTTAAGTCTTTTTATGTCTTGAAAATTTTAACGATACAGAGATCCCAACACCCAGCTGTTAAATGGTAGGTACTTCTCTTGCTTGGTGAAAGATTGTCTGTACTGAGCAGGTGAGGGCTAGGCAGCCAGATCGTTCCCATTAATCCTTAAAGGATTCACCTGTTTGTCAAAATTCGTCTTATCCCATCTTTAGTTTACTGGTCTAAAGCACACTAACCTTTAATTAGTTTCTTCTATTGCAATGTGAATTTGGTTTCTTTTTAAACTGTGTGGTGTAAGTCATTTACTTTTATTCACTATTACTTCACTAGAATGAGGAAACCCTATGCTCTTTTAATTTTAGAAGTGGAAAAAGAAGGAAATGGAACCAGAATATGATTTTAGGTCTCACACACAGAAATACCCTGTCTTCTTGGTCTCTCTCTTTATTGAATCACAGATTCCTAATAAGCATTTTGAAATGTTCATAGAAAATAAAAAAGTTCCAGTGACTGAAAACTTTCTAGATAAATGCCTTTCCTTACATCTTGTAAAAGAAAATACTTAATACTAGTTTGTGACTTTGCCAAGTTACTTATCTCCTGATTCTGCGTTTTCATATATACAATGTGGATAAGAATATGTCCTGGCAGAGTTTGGGGGGATGATTGGAGATGATATTTGTAAAGTGCCCAGACCATAGTAGGTGCTCAATAAATAAGTGATAGCAACTGTGTTTGGTTACTGTTCTGTGTCAAGGAAGTGTCAGAATTAACTAGCTGGTTGTCTTTGAGAAAATATTAATATAGTTCCCTGCTGATCACAGCCTTGTACTCAGTACTGCCCTAAACATCCATGACTGCTCAGAAGCAAGTGTTGGTAAGAATGTGGAGATAAAGGAACCCTCTTGTGCTATTGGTGGGAATGCAAATTGGTCCAGCCATTGTGGAGAACAGCATGGAGGGTCCTGAAAAAATTAAAAATGGAACTACCCTATGATCCAGTGGTCACACAGTGAGTATTTACTCCCAAAATACAAAAACACTAATCAAATGAATATGTGCACCCCTATGTTTATTGCAGCATTAATTCAGTAGCCAAACTATGGTAGCAGCCTAGGTGTCCATCAATAGATAAATGGATAAAGAAGATGTGGTATATATATACAATGGGATATTATTTAGCCATAAAAAAGAACGCAATCTTGCCAATTGCAATGAAATGGATGGAGCTAGAGAGTATATTGCTAAGCAAAATAAGTCCATTAGAGAGGGACAAACACCATACGATTTCACTCATGTGGAATTTCAGAAATAAAACAGACAAGCAAAAAAAAAAGAGAGAGAAAGAGAGACAAACCAAGAAATAGATTATAGATTATAGGAAAGAGAGATTCTTGATTATAGAAAACAACCTGATGCTTATCAGAAAGGAGGTGGGTGGCGGCGTAGTAAAGAGCACTTTTATTATGATAAAAAAAAAAAAAAAAAAAAAAAAAAGACTGCTCAGGGGCGCCTGGTGGCTCAGTGAGTTAAGCCTCTGCCTTTAGCTCAGGTCCTGGTCTCAGGGTCCTGGGATCAAGCCCCCCATCCGGCTGTCTGCTCAGTGGGGAGCCTGCTTCCCCCTCTCTCTCTGCCTGCCTCTCTGCCTACTTGTGATCTCTCTCTCTGTCAAATGAATAAATGGAATTAAAAAAAAAAGAAAGACTGCTCAAAACTTTTTTTATCAAGAAGTTCTTTTTTTCTTAAGATTTTATTTATTTATTTGACAGAGAAGATCACAAATAGGCAGAGAGGCAGGCAGAGAGAGAGGGGGAAGCAGGCTCCCTGCTCAGCAGGGAGCCCAATGCGCTTGATCCCAGGACCCTGGGATCATGACCCAAGCCAAAGGGAGAGGCTTAACCCACTGAGGTACCCAGGTACCCCCTGATCAAGAAGTTTTAAAATTCACTACAGAAACAAGTTAGGTGCTTGGTTGATGCATCAGACACATGTATTATCTGAGTAAATAATAAAAGGGCTTATGTGAAATGGACCCATGTAAGGTATATCTTTGAAAGGGCTAGAAAGATGGGACTTGAGATCAGTTGGGACCTTGCAGGGGAAGGAGTCCTGCCCTTTCAGAGCAGCAGGGCTTTTGGAAAGCCACAGTGTTCTCTGTGTCTGGACCGTGTGTTCTGCGCTCAGTGGATTTGTAGGTGCCTCCTCTGTTTCAGTCCTGGTGGCAGGAGGTAGAATGGCGAACAAAACAACCCATCCCTGCTTTCATGGAGCCTAAAGTCTACTGAGGATGCCTGACACTGAGCAAATGACCACGGTGGTGAGTGTAGGTGTGTGCTACACAAGGTGGCAATGGCCCTGCCTTAGGCATAAGACAGGAGGGCTTCTGGGATGCAGTGATGCCTTGGCTGGGCCTAGCCTTCTCTTAGTCTCTGAACAGGGAAGAGACATATTAAACCCCAACAACTGAATACGTCCACAAAGGCTGGTCATGGGAGCTAAGGGATGGGAGAGATAGGAGCTGAGACACAGAAAAAAGCCAGACTATGGGGATTTCTGTAGGAGTATAGGAGAAGAAAAACTGTTTTTTCTCTGTCCACAATAATTTCTCTGACAGGAGCCCTGTAATTAGACTACAAAGACAGATTACCCAGAGAAACATAAACAAGTTTATTAAATATTTTATTTATTTATTTGATAGAGAGAGACAGCAAGAAAGGGAACACAAGCAGGCAGAGGGGGAGAGGGAGAACCAGGCTTCCTGCTGAGCAGGGAGCCAAGGCAGGGCTCAATCCCAGGGCCCCAGGATCATGATCCTGAGCTGAAGGCAGACACTTAACGACTGAGCCACCCAGGCGCCCCAAACAAGTTTATTAAAAAGTGCATCACACATACACAAGGAAGCACCCAGTGATGAGTAACTCAAAGGAGTGGTTAGAACTTGGGCTTATTATAGCATATTAACAAAAGAACAATACATTTTTAGAGAAGTGACAAGACAAAGGAAAAGGACTTTTGAGTTTCTAGGGAGGCAAATTGTGAGAAGGAATGTATACTAGGGAAGGAACGGTAGACAAGTTTTGTTACTTAGGCTCCTCTGGTGCCATCTCCAGGCTGATAAGGGTCTGGAGTTTTCTCTGGTGACTAACTTCTGTCCTTCCTGGTAGAGAGGGGAGTGGGGACACCTCTGTAAACTTATGTCTTGCTTTTAGGCAAATAAGAGGAGGGCAGAGAGTTTTTTTGGTATCTGTTTCTTCTTAATTGCCTTCCACTCAAAATAATCCTTATGCCAATGTGGCATATTTGGGGTGGTGTATTCTACTACTCTTCTCCAGCTTTGCTTTACTAAATTGTTAAATATTCTTCTCATTAGACCGGCATTTTGTTTTGTTTTTTACATATAACATACCGTAAAATTTACCCCTTTAAAATATATAACTCAGTCAGTACAGCATGCTCAGTCAGTAGAGCATGCAACTCTTGATCTTAGGGTCATGAGTTTGAGCCCCACATTGGTTGTAGAGTTTACTTAATAAAAAAAAAATTTAAAGTGATGTAATTCAGTAGTTTTAAAATATATTCACAAAGTTGAGGGGCGCCTGGGTGGCTCAGTGGGTTAAAGCCTCTGCTTTCAGCTCAGGTCATGGTCCCAGGGTCCTGGGATCGAGCCCCACATCGGGCTCTCTGCTCGGCGGGGAGCCTGCTTCCCACCTCTCTCTCTGCCTGCCTCTCTGACTGCTTGTCATCTCTGTCTGTCAAATAAATAAATAAAATCTTTAAAAAAAAAAAAATATATTCACAAAGTTGAGCGATCATCCACACAAATTTCAGAGCACTTCATCACCCCAAAAGAGACCCTAGACTCATTAGCACTCACTCATCATCTGCCCCTTCTGCCAGCCCCACCACTAATCTGCTTTCTGTTTCTACAGATTTACCTATTATGGACATTTCATATAAACAGAATCCAAAATGTGTGCTCTTGTGTCTGGCTTCTTTCATTTAGCATAATTTTTTTAAGTTCTCTAAGGTTGTAGCATGTACCCATATCCCCATTCCTTTTCATGGCTGAACGATACTCCTTGTGTGGCTATAAGTCACAAGACTCTTGAGCGGAAGGTGTGTATATCTGTGATGGGAGCCAGTGCCTTGAAGTCCAGCCTCAGTGTCAGAACTACTGTACTTTGTATGGCATTTCAACTGCCTGGGCTCTCCCCTCATTGGCTGTGTGTCTGGACAAATCACTTTCTTTGTGCTCATTTTCCTCTCATGAATGGGAATAACAGTAATAACTCTCATAGGGTTGGTGAATTAAATGAGTTTATACATTGAAAGGCCTTAGAAAAGTTCCTGGTGTAAAAGTCCAGTTGTTATGATGAAAAAAAAAATAGGCTGGCAGATACAGAACTCCCCACTGATTAGCACACTGCCCTTTGTTCCAGAATCTTCCAAATGGCTACATGGCTACTTTATAAAACTTGGAATTACAACCAGGTCTGACTATAAGAGGAAATGAGTTGAAGATAGCAATTTCTGTACCTTTTTTAGGTGAAGGGGAACAGAATATGCCACCCCAAAATGTGCCAGTTTGGCATGAAGATTATTTTGAGCTGATGGCAATCAAGTCTCAGCAGACTCAAGAAAAACTTTTACCTCTCCCTTAATTGTCAAAGAATTTAGATGGGGAGCCTGGCCCAGAAAGAGAGTTATTACCAGAGATAACTTTTTTTTTTTTTTTTAATCTGAAAGACCCACATGGTAGGGCCAACATCTGCCTAGGAAACATCTGCTCTTCTCATCTTCCTGCAAATTGCCCTCCTCCCCTTTGAAGCCCCAGCCCCATCTCTTTCCTCAGCTCAGGATGGCATGTGAGCCTCCATTGCCTGACTGCCTCTGGGTCTCATATTTTTATGGGCCCCCCCCCCGTACATAAATAAATAAATTTATTTTTTTAAATAAAATAACAATTTTTCTTTTTCTCTTATTAATCTGTTTTTATGTCAACTGAAGTATTAGAGCAGCCAAAGAACCTAGAAAGAAAGAAGGAAAAAACCTCCCTCCAGCACCCCCTGACAGTTTGGTGACCTGCAAAGGGACATTTGCCGGCTGGACACAGCTTCCTCCAGGGAGGCTGCCGCTGAGAGAGCCGCAGAAGGTAAGAATTCTTACCAGATCACAGTCTCCTGGAGCTCCACCTGTAGAATCCAGTGGAAGCAAGCGTGGAGAGAGTCCTCTTTCCTTTTTCTAAATTCAGATTAGCGGAGAAAATGTTTGTGTGAAGTAGTTCCTTGAGTATGGTGACTCTGGTAAAGATTTGTTATGAGTACTCTCTGGTTTACGGAGATAGTCATTGTTTTCCTTTGGTCTCTGTCCTTTGTGTCCTTTGTCATGAGAAGGAGAATCATAGCCCATATGAGCTTTTTCCTTTCGACCCATCCCATGTCTTGAGAGCTTGGCTTTATGACCAGGGAGAATATTCTCACTGGAAGAGGCATGTACTGGCACGCATTGGCATATAGCCTAGTAGGTTCCAGGTCCAAAAAACAGCCCTGTCTTTGTCTGACTGAGCCAACTCTCAGGGGAGTTTGTCTTAAGGGGTTCTGGTCCGTAAGGGACTCTTGTTGGTGATGGTGATGAAGAGTCCCAGATGGCAGGTCTGTGACTGGAGGTGTCTCACGTTCTCACAGGAGACCAGAGCCACTATTCTTACTGCTTGTGACATTGAAGGTCTTGGCTTTCTTAGGCTAATTATGGGAGCAAACTTTCCGGATCTTCTGAGGACTGTATACTCAGCACCCTGTTTTGGAATACTTCTTGCATCCATGGCTAAACCGTAAAAAGATTTAATTGGTGTGAGTCACTATTGAGATTAATATAAAATCCTTACTTGTCAATGGCCAAATAACACATCCTCTGAACAGGCTGTATTTAAAAGAGGAAATTTAGAAGCGCTCTCATCTAACAATTGTCTTATTGATACCTATGGAAAAAAACAATTAAAAAAGGGACACAAAGGAATATAACTTCTAGCCTCAGGGACTCCCGTAGCAAGATGAAAGTACAGAAATTAGACTTAGAACAAAAATTAAAGCCCACATTCAAGGTAAATTCCCCTTCTCAAAATCCTGCCCCGCCTTCCCATTCCAGCTTCCCCTTTTCCTTTGAGATTTGCGGAGAGTGTCCTGACTTGATCTCCAGGCCCAGGGAACTGGTTACTTATGTAAATGCTAAGGACCAAGAAGTGAATTTTGCAGAAGAACCGTTGGGGGTGGGGCAGGGCTCACTTCGATGTTTCTTACAAGTCCTCCTACTCTCCAGGGCTTTGTAATCAGGCTGTGCCTGCCTCAGGTCTTCCTATGCAGTGTCTTTTGTGGGAATATCCTGGATCCTGACCATAAAGAATTCTTCTTTTAAAAAATATTTTATTTTATTTTTTTGACAGAGATCACAAGTAGGCAGAGAGGTAGGCAGAGAGGCAGGCAGAGAGAGGGAGGTGGAAGCAGACTCCCTGCTGGGCAGAGAGCCTGATTCGGGGCTCGATCCCAGGACCCTGAGATCTTGACCTGAGCTGAAGGCAGAGGCTTTAACCCACTGAGCCACCCAGGTGCCCCACCACAAAGAATTATTACAGAGACACATAGCAGAACTTTAAAGGATAGCATCCTTTTACCTCCGCTTCCAGAATATCCTACCAAATTTAGAGAAGAGTTAGAAAGATCATTGGCCATTTGCAACCCCACTCACACGGACCTTGCTTAGCAGCTAAGGGGTGTTTTTTCTACCTGTGATAATACTGTAGTTAACAGACAAGCCAGATGGCTCCCCGAGGAAAACCCCCTCACGGAATAAACAGATGACCAGAATTTCTCCTAGGCGAGCCTAAAAATACTGTTCAGGGACTGAACATAAATACATAAAATCTTAAAAACAACAACAACAAGTTGATTGGTTTAATTAAAACAGACGTGTCCTCAGGGGTGCCTGGGTGGCTCAGTCAGTTCGAGTGGCCAACTATTCATTCTAGCCCAGGTCATATCTCAGGGTCCGGGATCCCGCTCCAGGCTACGCAGGGAGTCTGCTTGAGCATGTCTCTCTCCTTCTCCTTCTGCCCCTCTCCTTGATCATGTGCTCTCTCTTTCTCAAATAAATAAATAAATCTTTTTTTTTTTTTTTTAAAGATTTTCTTTATTTGACAGAGAGAGATACAGCGAAAGAGGAACACAACCAGGGGGAGTGGGAGAGGGAGAAGCAGGCTTCCGGCTGAGCAGAGAGTCTGATACGGGGCTCCATCCCAGGACTCTGGGATCCGGACCAGGGCCGAAGGCAGATGCTTAATGACTGAGCCACCCAGGCACCCCATAAATAAATAAAGCTTTAAAAAAAAATAGACATGTCTTCACAATCTCAGTATTAAATATAATCCAGACATACAACTTTTATTCTACCTGGGTTTACTAGTCAAAAAAATTTGAGGCACCTGGGTGGCTTAGTCGTTAAGTGTCTGCCTTTGGCTCAGGTCATGATCGCAGGGTCCTGGGATAGAGCCCCACATCAGGCTCCCTGCTCAACGGGAAGCGTGCTTTCCCTCTCCCATTCCCCCTGCTTGTGTTCCTGCTCTTGTGCTCTTTCTCTCTGTCAAATAAATAAATAAAATCTTAAAAAAAAATTTCATGTTATCTCTGTTACAAAATTTGTCAGCAAGAAAAACAGCTTGGGATGATGGCTAACTCCATCTAACATCTCAGAAAGTTCTTGTGGGTAGTCTAAGCATAATTGTTGGGAACCAGTGACTTAGATAGATGTAATTGGAATAAGAACTTTTAGGTGAACTTTTCAGCCATCATTATGTTTTATGCTGTGTATCCTTAAAAATACCTTCCCAAATCAGGGGCACCTGGCATAGTTGGCTGAGTGTCCAACAATTGGTTTCAGCTCAGGTCGTGAGGTTGAGCCATGAACTGGGCTCAGTATAGAGTCCTGCCTGAGATTCTTTCCCTCCCCCTCTGCCCTCCTGCTTGAGTTACCTCTCTCTCCCAAATAAATAAATAAATATTTAAAAAAAGAACAAAGCAAAAAACCCAGACCTTCCAAAATCATTTGATAACTTCCACCATTAGAGTTTTACTAAGTTAAGTGATAGAAATTCATTGAATATCTAGATCGTTTCCAAGTAAGATAAAATCTTGAAATATTGATTACTGAACATGGGTTTATCTACATTTTGCTTCTTATTATAGAGAAGCTAAAAGATGTTTGGATGTGTTTGTACTACATTGGAAAATTGTACTATAAAAAAAGTGTATGCTTCCAGAAATTATGAAATGTATTTATAAATTTGCCAGTCTAAAGAACGCTAGTATAACAATTTGCGTCTTAGTTTTTACTAAGGGGTAACAATTTCTAAGGGTTAACGATTCCGATAATTGACATTAAAACTATGAGAAATAGGGGTGTCTGACTGGTGCAGTTGGTGGTTCGTGAGACTCTTGATCTTGGGGTCATGAGTTCAAGCCCTGCATTGGGTGTAGAGATTATCTAAAAATCAAAAAATCTCAAAAAAAAAATAGGAGAAATAGTAAGGGAAACAACCCTGTATGCAAAGAAAGTAAGACAGGTTTGGTAAGAGGGATGTAATGAGGCATTTTGTCAAGGGAGCATGAGCATGATCAGGGAGAGGGACAGAGGGAGAAAGACAAGCAGCCTCCCCACTGTGCTGGGAGCCCAATGTGGGGCTTGATCCCAGGACCCTGGGGCAGATACTTAACTGACTGAGCCACCCAGGTACTCCTCTCCTCAGATCTTTAACCATGGTCATTTATACACCTTTGCCATTTACACAGAATTACTGTTTTACTCTGATGCTTTTGCAAAAGTGCTCTTGCAAAAGTGCTTCCTCCTCAAGGAAATTCATGGAAAGGACTTTGACAAAGATAGGTTTCTGATAACTTTAAGATCATAAGACTGAACTGGCTACGAATTTCTAGAACTAAAGGAAAAACTGAATTCAAGCAAAACAAAAATTAGAATGAGACTGAAGGAACTGAGAGGATGATTATAATTTTTTATGACTTTTTCTTTGAAATATTACTGGTTCTTTAATGTTCTGTTTTTTTCCAGATTTAAGGAGAGTTTTTTCTCTTTTTTCTTATGTTAACTATGACTTACAGCAATTTGGTAAAGTATGTCTCTGTAAACAAAGATGAAACACTGACTTTTTCTCCCTGCCTGATCCCTCCAGAATTGGGAAACTTAGCAAATATTCTTTATGACAGTATATTTATTTCCTTAAGCTCAGTAAGAATCTGTTCTCCTTGTAACAGGTATAATTGGAAACATTGGTTATATTACTGAGACTTTCACTGCAATGTCATATTTGAGAATAAAATGCATCAATTCAGATATGATCAAACAGCTTTAAGGAACTAATATTGATTTTATAGAGCCAATAATGGCCCTTGGAAAAAATGGCCTGGTATCCTGTTTATGGGGTTTCCAGCAATTTTACCAGGTAAGTAAAGAAGGTCACTTTCTGGCAGGCTCAGGAACCTTAGGATGCTTTGGGGACCTCAGGAGAAGAAAAATTCGCTCAAATCTATACATATTACAGGTAAAGTCTGGTGGTGGCTTCTTAGCCTCGAGAAGCTTTTAAAAGTCCAATATGAGATTCCTTATGAAAAGTTCCCAGCTGGGGTGCCTGGGGGGCTCAATTAGTTGGGTGTCTGCCTTCGGCTCAGGTCATGATCCCAGGGTCCTGGGATCAAGCCCCTGCGTCGGGCTCTCTGCTCCTCCTCCGGGAGTCTGCTTCTTCCTCTCTTTGCCTGCCTCTCTGCCTACTTGTGATCTCTGTCTATCAAATAAATAAATAAAATCTTGGGACACCTGGGTGGCTCAGTGGGTTAAGGCCTCTGCCTTCAGCTTGGGTCATAATCCCAGGGTCCTGGAATCGGGCCCCACATTGGGCTCTCTGCTTGGCAGGGAGCCTGCTTCCCCGTCTCTCTCCGTCTGCCTCTCTGCCTACTTGTGATCTCTCTGTCAAATAAATAAATAAAATCTTTAAAAATAAATAAATAAATAGATAAAATCTTAAAAATATATATTTAAAAAAGAAAAATAGAAGAAAAGAAAAGAAAAGAAGAGTTCCAGCAAAGCAGATTTGAAAGAACCTGTATGGTTAATCATTATTCTCGCAGCACTTAAGTAAGTCATCAGGCCAAGTTTTTCAAACTAGACTTAATTTGTAAACAGATTAGTCTTACTGTGGTTATCTTTGGTAGAAATGGGGCAACTCTCAAAGAAAATTATGTTTCAATGGAAACCATAGTCCTTGTGGATATCAGTTTCTAGTCCTGCTAATTGTCTTTCAGGTTTTGTTTCTACCTATAAACTGGCCCTGGTCCTGAATTCTAGTTTCCTCTAATATTTGGCTATGGCTCTTCAAACTAACATTTCCAGTTTTCTGACAGTTAATGTACATGAGGAATTGAGTCACTTTTCTACCTTTTTTTTTTTTTTAATTTATTTATTTGTTAGAGAGAGAGAGCGAGCGAGCACAGGCAGACAGAGTGGTAGGCAGAGGCAGAGGGAGAAGCAGGCTCCCCGCCGAGCAAGGAACCCGATGTGGGACTCGATCCCAGGACGCTGAGATCGTGACCTGACCTGAAGGCAGCTGCTTAACCAACTGAGCCACCCAGGCGTCCCTTTTTTTTTTTTTTTTTTTTAAGATTTTATTTTTGGGGCATCCGGGTGGCTCAGTGGGTTAAAGCCTCTGCCTTCGGCTCAGGTCATGATCCCAGGGTCCTGGGATCGAGACCTGCATCAGGTTCTCTGCTCGGTGAGGAGCCTGCTTCCCTTCTCTCTCTCTGCCTGCCTCTCTGTCTATTTGTGATCTCTCTCTGTCAAATAAATAAATAAAATCTTTTAAAAAAATTTATTTTTAAGTAATCTCTACACCTGGCAGGGAGCTCGGACTATCAGCCCCAAGATCAAGAGTCTCACTCTCTACCAACTGAGCCAGCCAGGCATCCTACATAGTCTTCTACTTTATTGACCTTTCTGACTTGGAATCATTGAGAACTAAAACTGCTCTTTCCCCAAAGCCAGGCAAACAAGCTAGAGCTGGACAACTTGATAAAACGTCAAAGAAATCACCACGATAGTTCATGTATGGACAACCTTAATGCCTCCATGCCACAGAAGGATCACCAGAGACATTCGAACTGCCAACCAGAAAAATCTAGCAGGTTGCTGCTGCCCTCTCTTACTCCATCTGAAGAGGTTTGGAGCCAGATATCTAGAAATCTTCTCGACTGGCTGCCTTCAGAACTCAGAAACTGGGAGTGTAATCTTCTCCAGTCATTAAAGTTTGTTTTTCTTTTGTTTCCATAGAAATGCTTCTTATTAAATATCTAATTGCTTGTACCATAGAACTAACTTTGGGAGTCTGCCTGCATTTCTGCCTCCTAAAATGAGACACCGCTCTTTAATTGAACTGGCCTATTTTCCAGACTAAGAGGCTTGTCCGGTAGGATAGGGTGATTTACCAACTCAACTTATGAACTGCCTTATGCCTTATGTCTGCCTTACGTCAATTTAATTATTAGACTAGCCAAAGAACTTAGAAGGGTAGAAGGAAAATTTTTCCACCCTCACACAGGCATTTAGGATTTTGTAGTTGTGCAGACTTTTAAATTTGTCATTAGTGATAATGAACTACAGGACTTTTCCTATATACATACTTCTAAGGTCACCGAGCTTAAGAACAAACTGCTTTATTTAGTTATTTTTTAAGATTCATTTTAGTCTTTTAAGTAATCGCTCCACCCATCGTGGGGCTTGATCTTACAACCCTGAGACGAAGTTGCATGCTCTACTGGTTGAGCCAGCAAGGCACCCCAGAGAAGAAACTGCTTTATTTCCAATCAATTAATTAAGAGTGTGTGCGAGTGTGGGGATGTGAGTGTGTGGGCAGAGGGTGAGGGGGAGAGAGTCTTAAGCAGATTCTGAGCTGAGCTTGGAGCCTGACCCCAGGGTGGGGTGAGGGCACTTGATCACAGGACCTGGAGATCACGACCCAAGCCAAAACCAAGAGTTGGATGCCTAACTGACTGAGCCACCCAGGCACTAAATTTTAAAGAAATTATAATGAATTTTCAACATACAGAAAAGTAGCAGAATATGATTGCTCATGTACATTCAACAACATTTATTCCCATTTTTCAATTCTTGACAGATGTTTTTTGTTCCACAACTGCATGGGGGAGGCACACCCACTAGGTAGGAACCATCTTGCAAGGATCTGGGGAAACTGGTTTCATGGGCAGGTTGAGAAATGTATGCTTGCCTAGGCAGCAAGGACACTTCATGGAAGGTGAGGGTGGGGAGGGCTGTGCTCCACCCCCGTTCCCCCCTGGACCCTCTGTGGGGCTTGGTGTGGGATGAGAAGGCTCACTCTGGGAAGCTGACACCAGTACCATAATGAAGTTGTCTCCATCCAGCACCGTGACTCCGGTGTCAACCGATGTAAGGCACATGGTGGTTGAGCTCACACTTAGGGCACCAGGGATTGTCTGGCAAGCAAACTTGAATGGACATGGACAGGCTGTGGATCTAAAGGAGCACATTCAGGAGGGCCTCTAGGTCAAGTACTCTAGACCCTCCCTGCTCACGTGAGGCTGTGGGCCAGGGAGCTGATTAGAAATGGAGAGTCTTGGGCTCCCCCCCACAGAGCTGTTGCTCTAAATCATTCAAGATGACCCCAAATTTCAAATCTCACTCATTCTGGGTTGGCAAGCAGCTAGTCCAGCCCTTACCAGAAAATGCAGAGATTCCTTTGGCAAGACCATGGAGAAGGGGGCACCTGGGTAGCTCAGTTAAGTATCTGCCTTCGGCTCAGGTCATGGTCCCAGGGTCCTGGGACCGAGGCCCACATCGGGCTCCCTGCTCAGCGGGAAGCCTGCTTCTCCCTCTCCCACTCCCCCTGCTTGTGTTCCCTCTCTTGCTGTGTGTCTCTCTCTGTCAAATAAATAAATAAATAAATAAATAAATAAATAAAATATTTGGGGGGGAAAAAAAAAGACCCTGGAGAAGGATTCTCCAGATAATCCCAGCATCACCTCCATTCATGGGAAGTTCCCCGGCTAGGCAACACGTCTTTCAGTCTTCCATCAGTCACTGCTGGAAGGGGGGTGGGCTGTGGGCATGGCAAGGGGAATCTTCTTAACTGAAAACCCTGCTGAGAATAAGCCCCTTGCTGTTGCCCTGTTGGAAATTCCAAGCCCTCCAGCTAAAGTTTAAGGAAAACTTTTCCTGTGTTAATTATAAACCCATTTTCAGCCCTTGCTCAGTAGGCTGGCTGGTATTTGAAAAAATTACTTGTTATGGTAGTCCATGCTTGTCATTAATTTTTTTTTTAAGAATGCTGACACCTATACAAATAAGATGCAGAAGCCTATGTCTCCTTTCTCCCTGTTCCTGCTGCCCCCCCAAGGTACTGTTAGCAGTTTGCTGTCTATCCTTGAAGATCTATTTCTTTGCATTTAAAAACACCACACACTCCCTTCCTGTAATCTTTCCACCTTAACCTTTTTCTCGGCCTTTTGCACATCCTTCTTTTTTTTTTTAAGGGTATAAAAATTTATTACATGTACAGAATATGACCACTAACGAATGCAGACAAGCTAGGACACAATGATACTGGATGGAAGATGTCTAGTTCTTTGGAAAGTGAGCTTCCCAAAGATTTGGGTGGCACAGTCAGCTAAGCATTTGACTCTTAGTTTCGGCTCCAGTCGTGATCTCAGGTCATGGGATCGAGCCCCAGGTTGGGTTCTGTGCTCAGCACAGAGTCTGCTTAGGTTTCTCTCTTCCTCTACCCCCTCCCTGGGCCTTCACACAGCACAGTCTCTCTCTCTCTCTCTCAAATAAGTAAATAAATTTTTAAAAATTGCTATGTGTGTAACACATTAATCCTCAGAGCCACCCCATGAAGTACTATTATTATCCCTATTTTACAGAGGAGGAAACAGATACAGAGAGGTGGAGATGCTTGTCCAAGGTCACCCAGCTGATCACGGGTGCCTTAGTATGTTAAATCCCTACCCACAGTGGGATAAGGAAAAAGAAGAGGGGACATCTGGGTGGCACAGTCAGTTGAGTGTCTGCCTTCAGCTCAGGCCATGATCCCAGGGTCCTAGGGTCGAGTTCCACATTGGGCTCCTTGCTCAGTGGGGAGCCTGCTTCTCCCCTTGCCTGCTGCTGCCCCTGCTTGTGTGCTCTTGGACGCACTCTCTCTCTGACAAATAAATAAATAAATGAAATCTTTAAAAAAAAAAAAAAAAAAAAAAAAGGAGTGATGGGATGGAAATCTTCCAGATCTTTTTTTGAACCTCAGAATACTCGTAGACCCTAGACCACTTTAGGAGAAGCCAAGGTGACGGCAAGGGCTGTGGGTGGTCGGTTCTTGTTCTCTTTCATCCCAGTGCTCAGCAGTGTCCTGTCCGTGATGTATAGGGTCACCCCAGGTAGGAGACAGCTGCAGGCTGGCACCTAGACCCTGGTGGCTGTCCTGGCCTCTAGAGGCCCACTGGCCAGGGTAGACCTGGGGCAGCAGAGTCCCATCGCATCAGAATGGCCCCCAACTACCAGGAGCCTCCTTCAACGGGGGCCACATCCAGTCGTCTCTACCCCTGCTGCCCCTGCTCTAGGGCTCTGTTGTGGTAGCACAATAATGGAAGATGGTTTTATGAATATTCTCTGTAGCCTTTCATACAGAGGCAAATGCCCGTCAGGCAGAAAAGAAACACTAAATTTTGAGACTGCAACACTTTAAGCCCTGGAATCCCAGGACCTGCCTCCGGTTCAAACCCGCATTGGCCATTTTATTTGTTCATTCATTCATTCATTCATTCATTTATATTTTTTTGACAGAGCAATAGAGAGAGCCAGAGAGCACAAGCATGGTGGGGAGAGGCAGAGGGAGAAGGAGAAGCAGACTACCCGCTGAGCAAGGAGCCTGATGTGGGATTCGCTGGATCCCAGGACTCTGGGATCATGATCTGAGCCGCAGGCAGATGCTTCACCGACTGAGCCACTCAGGTGCCCCTGACATTGGCCATTTTAGACTTAAATGAATGTTAGGCAGGGTGGCCAAATAATGGATCATCCATACTAGAGTTCTTGTTTGGTCTGCTAATGTAAGTCTTGGTAAATTTTAATAGAAAAAATTCCAAGCTTATGGAAAAGTTGCAAGAATACAAATAATACAAGGATACTCCTATATCTTTTATTCAGAGTCACCTATTTCAACATTTTCCCTATTTACTTTCAACCTCTTTCTCAATGTATAGCTCAGTCCTGGGACCCTGGGATCATGACCTGAGCCAAAGGCAGCCACCTCACTCACTGAACCACCCCAGCCCCCCCAAAAGATGTTTTTTTTTTTTAAGATTTTATTTATTTGACAGAGAGGGAACACAAGCGGGGGTAGGGGCAGAGAGAGAGGGAGAAACAGGCTTTTCCCTGAGCACAGAGCCTGATATGGGACTCGATCCCCATGACCTGAGTCGAAGGCAGACACTTAATGACTTAGCCACCCAGGCATCCTGCAAAGAGGTTCTTTTTTTTTTTTTTTTTTTAAGATTTTTATTTATTTATTTGACAGAGGGAGAGAGATTACAAGTAGGCAGAGAGGCAGGCAGAGAGAGAGAGGGAAGCAGGCTCCCCGCTAAGCAGAGAGCCAGATATGGGCCTTGATCCCAGGACCCTGAGATCAAGACCCCAGCCAAAGGCAGAGGCTTAACCCCACTGAGCCACACAGGCGCCCCTCAAAGAGGTTCTTAATAGCATTTTTTCCCCCAGTGCAAGACCTAGTCTAGGATCAGATACTACATTTAGTTGTCCGAAGCAGGAGTTTGGGGAGTGAAAGAGGGCACTACTAATATTTATGTTGCAAAGAGACAAATAAAGCTAAGGCAAAAGGTTGGTAACTGTAGAATCTGGTGGAGGAGGTAAATGGGCACCCATTTTGTCTACTTTCATGTATGTTTAAATTTTTAATTAAAATTTAAATTTTTTAAAAAGATTTATTTATTTGACAGACATAGATCACAAGTAGGCAGAGAGGCAGGCAGAGAGAGAGGGGCTCCCTGCTGAGCGGAGAGCCCAATGTGAGCTTGATCCCAGAACCCTGAGATGATGACCTGAGCTGAAGGCAGACGCTTAGCCTGAGCCACCCAGGTGCCCTGTAAATTTAAATTTTTTTAAACAAAGTGAAAAAACAAGTCAAATAACAATCTGAAAAGGATATGCTAAGCCCAGAGACATAAAACAAGGCTGTTTGTAAACAGAGCCTCTTGTTGCCCTGTTTTTCAAGGTTCAGACTATTGAAGAACAAAAACCCGACTGAATAAATTTGAAAATCTAATTGGCTTTACTCTGCAACTTCTGAACTGGGCAGTATCCAGCAATTAGAGGGGTACCTCCAAGAGTTTTACAAAATGGAAGGTTTTTATTGGAAGGGGGGTAGGGCAAGGAAGGTATTAGCAAACGAGAACAAAGATTTGCTTCAGGCAAAGTCACCTTTCCTTCCAGGAAGGGCAGGGGGTCTTATTTGTAAGATTACCTCCTGTTCCTTTGGAGGAGATGCAGAAGGCCCATGTGACAGATTACCTCATTGCTGCTTGAAGAAAATTCCCTGGTGGTGGAGGGGGTGGGAGGGCTGGTCTGCTCAGTCAGAAGAGCAGGTACCTCTTTTTTTTTTTTTTTTTTTAAGATTTTATTTTTATTTTTTATTTATTTTTTAAGATTTTATTTGAGAGAGAGAGAGAGAGAGAGAATGCACAAGCAGTGTGGAGGAGGAGAGGGAGAAAGAGAGAGAGAATCCTAAGCAGCCTCCATACTCAGTCCGGATCCTGACTCAGGGCTTGATCTCATGACCATGAGATCATAACCTGAGCTGAAATCAAGAGTCAGAGTCAGACACCCAGTGGACAAAGCCATCCAGGCATCCCTGTGTTCTCTTTTTAATAAGACTCAGATTATCTGTTAGGATTGAAGCATCAGCAGAGGGAAGGGCTTCCCCTGACTTCTTCCCTGTTGGCCATTATCGAGGTGAAGTACTTTCTGAAGGGGGGAGGCTCCTTGGGGGTGCTCAGGCATGGTCTCCCAGGAGTGAACCAGGGAGGCATTTGAGGGCTGATGGAGAAATGAGAGGGAGAGGATCCCTGACCGCTCTTCCCAGCCAGGCCTGGATTTTCATTTGTCACCAGAGGGCCTGGAGGTGTTGGGTGGGGAACATCCACTCCCGTCAACGTCACACCTGTTTCCAGCTGGGCCAGCGTGTCCTGGCAGAAGCCAGACCAGTCCCCAAACCTCCCTTGGCTCTCGCCTGCCCCTGCATTGCCTTTTGCGTCCCTGATACTGAACTTTTTGTTCTTGTTTTTGTTTCTGTCACTCACTTTGAATGGCAGAAGCACACACTGGTTTGGGGAGACAGACTAGCAATGCATCTTTTCTTCCCCACTCTCTACCCCTTCTAACCTTCACTGCTCAGTTTCTTAGCCTGTGACCAAGGTCCTGGGCGTCCATGCCTTTGGGCGGGAAGTCTGTACATGTCTATTTTCGCTAATCTTTCATTGAAATCTAGCATTTCCTTCAATTGTGTGTGTAGACATCACCTCGTGGTAGTTCGGGCGGTTCCTGGGACTTTGTCCCAAATGGGTTCCTGGGACTTTGTCCCAAATGGGTTCCTGGGACTTTGTCCCAAATGGGAGTCACCGCTGGGTTGTGGCCGACATTGAATCTCATCTACACTCATCCTGACTTCAAACTCACAGCTGTCATCCAGCCCACCACCACATTGTATTTCAACATAATTGGCTTCCTTTGTGATCCTGGGTGTTTTACTTTGTGCATCTGAAAATCTTATTCTGGGGGTGCCTGGCTGGCTCAGTCCGTGGAGCATGTGACTCGTGATCTCTGGGCTGTGAGTTCGAGCCCCACATTGGGTGTAAAGATTACTTAGAAAACAAATAAAAATCTCACCCTGAGGAAGGGTCCAAAGGCCTCAGCCGACCCCAGAGCATTCTATGGAACAGAAAAGATGAAGGAACTGCTTCGTCCTGCCCACTGTGCATCCTGCCCTCCGAGTCATCCTGCCAGTCCTCTCTCGGGGCATCAATCGGGTCCCCCATCCCGTGTGCCCTATGGCTGGCACCCTTCCTCAGCCGGCTACACGCTGCCATCTGCTGGGGTTGGCCCACACGGCACCCTGGTGGTGATGCCCGCTCGCCAGGTCTGGGGTCCCAGAGGGATTGCCGCAGGACCAGCCAAGAGGGTCTGTGGCTGCTCCCGGGATAGAATTCCAACGTGAGCCAGCAGGAGGTGTAATCAGAGTTTACTGCGGGGCGGAGGAGACAGAGAGAGAGTGCACAGGTGCAGAGTGTCCCGGAGACTCAGAAAGGAAAGGAGAGTCAGTCCCGTCTAGGTTCGCCGTCTGGGGTTTTTATCGAGGAGGTGGTCTGGTGTATGCGCTTCTCGGGAGTTCAAAGGGCCCAGGAGTTCTTCCTTGGAGCCAGGGGTCTTGACGTTGAGAGATGTCTTGCTGGTGGTCTGGAATACGCCTAGGATGGCTTCCTAAAGTCATTCTCACCTGGTCCTAACTTAGATATTACTATTCTGGAGAAATCATTAATTCCTTGCCCTTTATAAGGAGGACACACGGTATTTGCATTAGGGGGCATGTGGCGGCAGCAGGGAGTGGGGGAGTGGGGGGGGGGTGCCGGTCCTAGCAAGAATGGGGGCAGGAAAAAGAGCACAAAGCAGATTTTTTATGGGGTCCTTTATTTTCCTGCCTCAGTGGTTTTGGTTAGATGCTTGTGGTCCTTCTAGTCCTTCTGGGCATTATAAGCGGACATGGGGACTGTGCCCCAAGTCTTGCTGGAGGACCCTCTGTGCCGCTCTCACTCGACACTTAATCCTTGCCCGGGTCCTTGGGTCCCCGCACCGCGCATGTGCAGAACTACCTGGCCTGCGATGAGGCCCCGGGAGCTCTTGAGCCGCCCAGCTCAAAACGAGGTCTGGGAGCCAGAGGCAGGAGCATCTGCAGTTTATTAGCAGGCCAAATGAATTTTTAAACACCGATTGTTCTTTGAGCATCTGGGCCAATAGTCAAAAGCCCTAACGAGAAGGTGGTGAGAAGCTTCTCTCCCTCCCGGTGCCCCGGCCTCAAACGTCACCAGCTTCTTTCCTTCCAGAGCAGCTCACCACATCTAAGGCCGATATAAACGTGAGCTGGAACCCTCCCTTTTCTTATTTAAATCCTAAGACGTTAGGCCCCTGGTCTGCACCTGGCTTTTTTATGGAACAATATTGTCTTGGAAATTGATGCTATCTACATATAAATAGTTTCCTCCTGGTTCTTTTCCCTTTCATTTCTCTGGTCGTTTCCCAGCAGTCTGTTGAAAAAGAATGTCTTTCCATAGAAACAGGAGGGCCCAGACTTAGCCAGAAATTTTGGGGTAGTTCTAGAATTCATTCACCCAGCTACAAAAGTCTCAGGATTCTGAGTTCCGTATTCCGCTTAAGATGGATTTGCAATTCAAAAGGGGCCTCAGGGAACTTTTGCACCTTAACTCCAAAATTGACTACACTGGAAATTTGGGGCAGGGGGTCAGAGGTGGTTGCTCTTTGGGTAGAAAACTCTTCCCCAAATCTAGATGTTAGGGTTCCAAGATCTCTGTCTGTCCAGAGGTTAACCTTGTCTTCCCAAGCCGACCTTGGAGCTCTCTATAATAAAGGTCACTCTCCTAATATGGAACTCTCCAGCAACCAAGCAGCTCTCCTCTCCAGCATCTCCCACCAAATACATCAGGCAGGCCAGTAGCCACCGGCTGGGGACACCTCAGAAAACTGCTCAGGGGCCTGAGTGCTCCCCAGAGCTGTCTGGGGGTGGGCTGGGTAGATGCGCTGTCCTCTCCACACACTGAGAGCAGCTCCCAGTTTATTGGTATTTATATGTCATTCTCTGAAATCAGCTTTGAGCTGCAGAACAGGTGCTTTCTCCCAACAAACCACATGTCTGCTTCTCACGGACATCAGACCCCTTCGTTGCTGTGGGCCACTGAGATACACCAATAGACCCCAGGCCCACCCAGAAATCTTCTCAGTGTAATATGGTTTCCTGCCAGACTTACACAGCGGCAGAGAGAGAGACTGTCCAGACCTGCCAATGGAAGCATTTTATCAGCCATCTCCGAAAAATAGCTAGCATTCAGGTTTTTACATCAGTGCTTGGTGAGTTTGATTACTGTGAGTCAGTCTTGCCAAAAGGGATCCTCTCTGACCCACAGAACTAAGGGTTGCCCTTCAGACCATGGTGGATTCCACTGAGTAAGCACCCACTTTGCCCTCGAAGGCCCCCAACCCGCAGCTTGGAGCCTACAACTCTTCCTGCGGGCCTTCCAGCGGGAAGCATGTTGATGAGACTGAGGGAGCCCCTTCCAGGATCTGTTAGCTTTGTGCGAAAGAAACTCAGCTGCAGGGATGAGAGACTCCTCAGACATACAGTGACCAGGTGGAAGAAAAATGAGCACAGATCCATCCTTACTGCCAACAAATGGTCAGGGCGAGCGAATCCCCTTCTGTCTGGAAAACAGCACCACCAGTGTATCTCCTTCCAGATCGAACTCAGCATTTTCTGGAAGAAAACCAGTTCTTGGGAACATGCAAATTAAATTGGCAAAACACAGATTTGCAAAAGAAAAGACAGATTTCTTTTTTTTTTTTTTAAATTCACGTACATGCATGTGAGTTCATAGAAAAATGTGATTCAAGGAGGTGGTTAGAATTGGGCGTTTTTATACCATCCTAATAGGGGAAGGGAACGGTCCCTGGGTGGCTCAATGGATTAAAGCCTCTGCCTTCGGCTCAGGTCATGATCTCAGGGTCCTGGGATGGAGCCCCACATCGGGTTCTCTGCTGGGCAGGGAGCCTGCTTCCTCCTCTCTCTCTGCCTACTTGTGATCTCTGTCTGTCAAATAAATAAGTAAAATCTTTAAAAAAAAATAGGGGAAGGGAAGGAGGAGAAGGGCATTTAGAGGAAAGCAAGTGGCTTTTAGGGAAGATAAATGGGCCCTTAGGAAAATAGTGATGAGGGAGCAGGAGGCTGGCTGAGGACAAAGCAAAAGCTGGCACCTTGCACCCCCTCTCCATCCGCTCCCCTCGGTGATGTGTGTGGCATTCCTCAGGTACCCCTGACTGCCAAAACAAATAGTTAACTTGCTGAGATCACAATCCCGCAAGACAGGAGTCTCCCTTGGTTTAACAAAGAAGTTACATTATCAATAGCACAATTTCCAGAGGCAAAATGACTCAGTTCCTCAAGCCTTAATGTCGCCCTCCCCTCCATAAACAAAACTGAAGGAGGCTGGGGTAGAAGGAAATGTAAGTGAAGTTAAGTTTCTTCTATACCTAAATCTCACTAACAAAGACGCTTGATAGCAGGATTGTGACATTCCACCAGGAATCTCCCAACTATCTTGATGTTAATGGCTTGCCAAAAGACAACATTGATCAAGCCTCCGGTATCCCTGCACCTTGTAGGCCCTCTTTAGCATATGAAAGCTCCGTTGAAACCTCCCCTTCCCTCACCTTCCCCCAACCGCAGGGTACATAACCTGCCATCCCTCACAACGCGGGGCAGCAGCTCTTCCTGCCCACAGGTCCTGTCCCCGTGCTTTAATAAAGCACCATTTTGCACCAAAGATGTCTCAAGAATTCTTTCTTGGTCATCGGCTCCGGACCTCAGCCCACTGAACCTCACCCAGGTTCTAGAACTTCATCAATAGGAGGTGTGGTAGTCTTGTGACAATATCTGTTTATGTGATTTCTTTTTTTGTTTTGTTTTGGGGTTTTGTTTGTTTGTTTTTTGTTGTTTTTAAAAGATTTTATTTATTTATTTGACAGACAGAGATCACAAGTAGGCAGAGAGGCAGGCAGAGAGGGGAAGAGGAAGCAGGCTCCCTGCTGAGCAGAGAACCCAATGTGGGGCTCCATCCCAGGACCCTGGGATCATGACCTGAACTGAAGGCAGAGGCTTTAACCCACTGACCCATCGAGGCGCTCCTTTTTTTTGTTTTGTTTTATGTGCTTTTTTATCCCATTGCACACTTCTCTCCAGCGAAGAGAGTCCATGTTCCTTGGTGGCACAATTCCTGGGGAGGGGATTTATGACAGCTGACGTTTTTGGCTCTGCTTTTAGATCCCCCTGGATTCAGGAGAAACGACTCCTCCCAGTGAGAGAGTCTGGATCCCCTTCTTTTGGATGCCCTTCTTTTCCCTGTCCAGAGGCCAGGCTGGCTGGGTGGGCTGCAGGGGCCAGAGGCTTGGCTCAGCAGGCCGGAGGGTGGCACAGGGAACTGGGCAAGAACAGAATTGGGGGGTGGGGGGGATCTCCAGCAGAGGCTGCGCAAGACTGGAGGGGGAAAGGGCCAAGTCGTTCACTCTGGGGATCAAGGGCGGGTATAGACACGCAGACTGCCAGGGTCAAATCATATGTCCTTGGGTGAGATTCTCAACTTCTCTGAACTTCCTTCTCCTCCTCGGGTAAAAATCCTCACAGGACTGCAGGGAGAGTAAGATTAGCGAATGCATTAAAAGCACTTACTATCGTGCCTGGCACATAGCAATTGCGTGGTTACTAGAACAAACTTCTCTGGGCACTGGGGATACGGCAGGGAGCAAACCCAGCCCCTGGGTCTCCCGGATTGTCCAATCTGGAGAAGAACCTATGAGACAGAGGAACACATGGCATCATCAGATGACAGCGGGCACCAGAAGGAAACAGCAGGTGAGAGGCAGAGGAAGAGGCAGGGGCTGGTGTGGACAGTCAGGGAAGGGGCATCTCATCTGAGGAGACACCAGAATGATGTGGTTTCCTAGGAATTAAGATTATATTTTGTTCCTGTTCCTCCTGCACGTTCTCTGGGCCCTAAATCAGTCCTCTTGCCGGAGTTTCTACTAGCCAGCGAATGGGGACCCAGTTCCCATCTCAGGTGCACGCGTGGCCCACTCTCCATGATGCTTTCCGGGGGGTGTAGTGGGGTGAGCGAACAAGGGGGCCCCAGGTTCTGAATGTGAGTCAGGGTGGTGAGTTTCTGGCTTTGATCTTTCTTCCGTTCCTCCGTACCTCACAATTCCACAGTGCCAGAAGACTCGTGTTAGGACAGGGCCCGGCCCCTCCAGGAGAAGAGCTTACTACAAGGTCCACCCCCCTACCTACTCCAGAGGAGCAGTTGTGCTGGGGAAATTGGCCAGATGTATGGCCTCAGGGCCAGGCTGGGCTGCAAGAACCAGAATAGAAGGTCTAAATTTAAACCTGTGTCTGGAGGCTTCAGGGAGCCTGGGTCCTGTGGGCCCTGGGGTGGCTTCGGCCCTCCTCCCTCTTCCCTCCTCCCTGCCTCTCACCTCCCCCCCCCTCCTCTCTCCTCCCCTCCCTCTCAGAATGGAAACTGTTTCTTTCCTGGCTGCCTAGAGCTGGTTTCCTCCCAAGGAAATAATGTCTCACCGCAGCTGAGGCAGGCTCTGCCCCCTGGAATTTCCCTGCAGTGGAGAAACACCCCGCCTGCCTGCCGGAGCCTTTCAGAGATGGGACACACCTAGAGCCTGCTTGGGCACCGGCCAGAGAGGGACACGCCCAGAGACACGCAGTTGTAAACAGAAACAGAAACAGAAAGGGGCTGGGGAAAACGCGGGGGTGGGGTTGGGGGACCTTCAGGATTGGGTTCTAGTCCCCACTCTTGTCTCCACCTCCCTGCGAGACTTGAGCAAATCACCTCCTTTTCTGAACCCATTTTTTTTTCACCTCCTAAGTATTAAAATAGATCTCTTGAGAATCAAAATAGAACAGAACTCTAAAGGAATCAACCTAGAAAGTTCTTTGATTATTTCAAAGATGTCGCTTTCTTTGTTCAAAAATATTTTTAAATTTCCGATTTTTCTTTTTTCCTTTCTGAAAAATTTCTCTCAGGACCAGTTTTAGGCACTCATAGGTCTGCCTTGTTACTTTTGCAGACATTTCATTTTTGCCTAGAAGGATCACTGCCCATGGTACCGAGAGACTTTGGGCTGGTTCCAAACACTGAGTTTAAAAACGATTCCTGCAAGGACAGCGGAAAAAGGGTCTGTCAGGTGCCATCACTGCTACAAAATTCCCCCCGATGCCCAAGGTTGGCCCCCAGAGAAGGAAAATCGCTCCTGGAGGGGCCAGTTCAGCTGTAAGCAGGGTCCTACTTGAGCCTTCCATAGTCCAATACTCAGACACAGAAAGGTCTGCACATGCATGGCCAAATGGAAACTTCCAGTTGCAGCCACCATATCCAGAGGCAGCAGGGGGAACCCCAGCCATGCTCTGCTTGTGCTTCTGTGCGTGTATTCACTGAAGCCAGACACAGGGACTGTCTCAGACCTGATCACGTGGGGACGGTCACAGCCCAGACACCCTCCAAGCAGGCTGTGCCCAGAGACTTTAGCAGGAGAGAGAGCACGGAGGGGACACACCCGGACACACTGGGTTGCCTGGCAACACAGAATGCCAGCCCCAGGGATACACACCCTCGCTGGGATGACACACTCAAACTGTTTCCCCACAGGCAGACTGCACGGAGCAGGCGGCCCCATGCATGCGCTCTTCCCATGTGAATATGCCCACCGGGAAATGCCTTCATTCAGAAACAGTCCTGCAACTAAAGATTCTGTTCACCCACACCCCAAAATGCTCACCGGATTTAGGTAGGGCCAAGCAAGCCCCCTAAAACTTCCAGTCACGCTCAGTGACACACACATATTCGCCGGAGTGGTCAGAGTCTAGACTCCTCACGTCCTTTTGTTTCCTCCCGGAAAACCTTTGACTTTTCCATTTTAAGCAGCCAGTGACCAAATGGTCTATTTCTGTAACTTCTTAGTATTAGCCAAAGATTGTTCTTTTGAAATGTCTACAGTAAGTTACAAAGAATGCTTCTGACCTTTGTTTTCAAATTCAACTATGCAAAACGCTAAACACAACCTGAAAACTCAGAAGGCAATTTTTAAAATTCACAGACAAACCACGCTTGAGAATTTGTTCAACTTTTGGATGTAGGAGAAAGGCAAGCTTACTGAATTTTGCAGTGATTTTTTAAAAATTCCAACTTGGTAAACAGGAAAACAACTTCGGAGGCTTTGTAGGGTGAGCACCGGGAAAAGGCTCGTCTGGGCAGCACCCCTCACTTCTTAGGGATGGATAAACTGAGGACTCGCCCTTGACCTGGTTTCCACACTCTGACCTTGATTCGGCAGAACTTCCAGTGTGGTGTTTGGACTGCCTGACTCATAGACAGATGTGCCCTCCCTTGGGTCGAGGAACATACCCCTGTGTAGGTCTGTCCCCTTCTCTGTATGTCTCAGACACTGTGGTGGTTTTAGGATGAGATAACCTGTTTTCCTGGCGACGGCAGGTTTCTTGCCTCCTGTTCCATCACCAGACAAGACCAACCTAGAGACATCTTCAGATCTGTACACTGGCGCTAGCCAGGCCCTCTCCTGCCATCCAGATCCTTCCTTCCTGGTCCCTTTTCCCCTCTGCCCTTCCTTCCCTCCCTCTCTCCATCCTTCACTCTCAACTTCTGACAGGAATTCCAGTGTGAACTTGGAACAGCTACTTTCAAAGAACAGGGATCTTACCACACTCAGCCTCTCCTCCCAGAGATTATGTCATCTCTCTCCCTCAAAATTCCTTTCTATTCTTACTTTTATACAGTAGTTCCCCCTAATCCTCAGGGGATAATTACCAAGACCCCCAGTGGATGCTTGAAACTATGGTTGGTACCAAACCCTACCTATGCTATATTACATACATACCTGTGATTTATTTTATAAGTTTAATTTATAAATTAGGCACAGTAAGAGATTAACAATAATAACTAATAATAGAATAATTATAAAAATATACAATTTGAGGGGCGCCTGGGTGGCTCAGTGGGTTAAGCCACTGCCTTCAGCTCGGGTCGTGATCTCAGGGTCCTGGGATCGAGCTCCACATTGGGCTCTCTGCTCAGCAGGGAGCCT